>NC_077235.1:46977079-47079579 GCF_027887165.1 Monodelphis domestica | reverse complement strand
CACGAAGCACATTTTCCAGGAAGTGTGGGCTGAGATGATTGTGTGCTCTTAACTAATCCTGAGTAGGGTAGCAAGTAAGCCAGCCTTCTAATGCTGCTTCGGCAAGCTTCTCTGTCAGAAGATAGCAGTTCGACTTGACTGAAGCATGAATGAACCATACAGCCCACCTGCTCCTCCAGCCGGGAATTCGGGCCCTGCGGCCACGATGAAAATCGTCGTGTGTTTACTTACTCTCTTCGTTATTGCGCAGATTATTGGGACAGCGTTTTTTGGTGTCTACTTTCACAAGAAGCTCGATGAGGTAAGACTGACCACAAGGCTTGACCAACCTACTTGCTCATGTCTCTCGGCTTGACATTTTGAGTTTTAAGTGTTTGACTTGAACATCACCTCCAAAGAGGGGAAAGAGTGGAAGTCAGAGGGAGATCATCTTCTCCCTGTTTGGCTGCCTCATCAAGGATTTCTTGTCCTTCAGATTCTTGTTCCTTTCAGAAAGTTTCAGGCAAAGAAAAGTCACTTTTGAATGTTTTTCAGTTGCAGCTTACAATAGAGCACCTCATTAGCAATGGATAGGCTCATGTCAACTGGATATTTCATCCCATTTTCAATTAGCACAGAGGCGAGACGACAAGAATATTCTGTCGCTAATTAAAAGGTATTCTTTGTGGAATCATTTGTGATAAGGTAGCAAATTGATTTTTCCTCTGAAAAATAGCTTCTGTTTCCAAGGCACAACTAAGTTTGCAAAGAACTTTTCTCCTCATGGCCCTGGGAGATAAGAAGTGTGAGCATTTTTTAATTTGTGGCCCCCACTTCTGATTTCGGCTAGATCAGGAATGGAATTCAGCCCAAGACTGGTCTGCAATTTAGAGTTTTTTTAACCCCTTTCCTTCTGTCTTGGAATCACTACTGGGCATTGGTTCCAAGGTAGAAGAGCGGTAAGGGCTGGGCAATGGGTTCAAGTGACTTGCCCAGGGTCACACAGCTGGGAAGTGTCTGAGGCCAGATTGGGAAGCCAGGACCTCCCATCTCCCGGCCTGGCTCTCAATCCACTGAGCCACCCAGCTGCCCCCTCTTTCCTTTTTAAAAAAATATTCTTACCTTCCATCTTAGAATCAATATTGTATATTGGTTCCAAGGCAGAAGAGCAGTAAGGGCTGGGCAATGGGGGTCAAGTGACTTGCCTAGGGTCACACAGCTAGGAAGTGTCCAAGAGTAGATTGGGAAGCCAAGACATCCCTTCTCTAGGCCTGGCTCTCAATCCACTGAGCCACCCAGCTGCCCCCTGCAATTTATAGTCTTAAGAGAGTTACCTTAGGTATTCTGAGAGGCTAAGTAACTTGCCTAAGGCCATATAGCTAGGATGTGTGCTAAGGAGGATTTCCATTCAGGTCTTCCAGACTTCAAGGCCTTTATAGAATAAATGTCCCCTCAGTGCCAGGATTATCATCCCCACTTTAGAGGGGGTGAGATTGGGACTCAGATGGCACTACCACCATGGCTTTAACATAAGTCTCCTGATTTCCAAAGCCAGCATTCTCCTCATTGTCCTCCATTGCTCATCTTAGGTTGGTCCATGTCCTTCAATACCCAGATTCAGAAACATGGAATAGTAGGGGAAGAGAGCAGCCCAAATTGCATTCTTACGGAATGATAACTGGGAAGGTGCGTTTTGTTCCCCCACATATAGCTCCCACTCTCCCTGACAGGAGATATAGGCTGGATCTAGAGGCTATCACTTATTTTGATGAAAGAGGGGCAATCCATGCATTATTTGTGTGGATGCTTCTAAGAATCTGGATTTTCCCAATGTGTAAGTAGAACATCTGGGCCACTGACGTCTTCATTTGTCGATCTGTTGTCCCTACATTGTGAAGCTTGCCATCACCATAGCCTAGCAGGCATGCTGGAGGCCCTAGAAAAAGGCAAGTGGTGTCTTGTATGTTGGAAGCAATGATCAGGGCCCTTGAGGCTCGATATCCTATTAGCAAGGAGTACTGGGGAAGTGCTGAGTTTGGGTTTTCAGCCCAGTGGCCTTCATCAGCCAAGCATCTGGTCTCTCTCCTGGCTCTGGAGGTGAAGGACCCATCCCACCCATGTAGCCCACATCTTTCTTTTAGCACTCATGTCTAGTCAGACAGTCAAAATGCGAGTCCTCTTAAGATGGCTCATCTTGGTGTAGAGATGATCCTTGGGTTCTTGGAGGCTCGGTCAATGGAGCTCAACCTTTCGCAAGTCCTAGCAAGCTGAGAAGAACTGGGTCTGGTGTCCAGGTTCAGTGATACCCTGTGTCTGCTGCCTGAGGACCAAGCTAGCTAAGTGAAAAAATAAGCTCATTGCCCCAAAGATGACTATAAGGAGAGGGAGTCTTTGGCGATGACTAACTCATGAAACAGTCTCAACATGCCCCAACAGTATATCGTAAAGGGGTCATCCAGCTTAAATCCCATATATTTAAGTCTCCTGAGATGAATGAATCGTTAGGACCTATTTTTAAGCGGCAATATTTTTAGATGAAAATTTTCCATCAAGTTTCAAGATTGTTGGTATCTGGTACGGCAGATAAAGTATTGGACTTGGAGTCTAAAAGGCCTGTCTCTGATCCTTGCTGTATGGCCAACCTGTCTGGGCCTCAGTTTCCTTATCTGTAAAATGAAAGGATTGGACTAGATGGCCTCTCAGATCTTTATTGATAATATTTTGGGTTTTATCGCTTTCATTTACTAATCCAGCCCCCTTTCCCTCTCCTACCCAGCAAGCTATCCTTTGTAACAAAGAATAAAAGAGAAAAAAGGAGCTCAATAAAATTAACCACCCCCATAGCCTCTCATCTTTGCTAAAAAGTAAGCAAACCACGTGAAATTATGCTTTTCCCAAGAGCCAAATGCTCAAGTGTGGCCGTAATAGAACAATTATTGAGACCGTGCTTCGGGGTGCCTTTTTTTTTAGCCAACTTGTGATTTCTGCCTCGGTCCCAATAACGTGCCGGTTATCCCATGACACTTTACTGAAGTAAAATCTGTGAGCAATCGAATTCCCTAAAAGCTGGATGCCCCATGCCATCACCATTTGGAATTCTGTAGGCATCTCCACCAACTTCCTTTTTTTCAAAGCATCGTGGTGGGGAACAGGAGCCCACATATTGACATTTCATCCCCTGGGTGCACTCTGGGCCTCATGGGTTTCCTATCCCTGCTCTTCCACAACCAGGTACAGAAGGAGAGGTGTCAGCAAGCGAACTCTGTGTTGACGATACTAAAGGAATGCAACCATAAAGACTCCTCCAAGCTGAACTGCCAGGAAATTGAAGCCTATTTTCAGAAGCTCCTTCAGGTAAACTCTTACATACGTGTGATGGATAGACTTTGCTGTCCTGTCTATGTGGGTCTAAGGAACTTGGTTCTAGGAGCTGGAGAAGAAACGGACCGTAAGGGCTGTCTGGTCCAACCCCTCATTTTGTAGAAGTTAAGTGATTTGCCCAAGGTCATCTACCTGATAAATAGCACAACTAGGACTTGTAGTCCAAGGCTACCTGGCTAGTACCTACCAAAGCCAGGATTCAAACCCAGATCTTCAAACTAAGTTCAGGGTTCATTCCAATCCGCCACACTAAATCATCTAAGTTTTAAATGAATACAAAGTGACCGCCACAAGAGAGGCAAAACTGATGTGGAAAACTTATTGTGAAGCATCAGAATTCTGGATAAAGGAGGGCTTGGTTCAGAGCCTGGCTCCAAGCCTTGGCACTTGTATTCTCTGGGCATCTGTTGTATCAGAATAGTGGTATCATGCCCAAGATGGATCCCTCCAGGCTTGACTTAGAAAACCACATATTGGCATCATCTGTGTTCTATTGGATTTGTCCTTATTTCGTTAAGTATTTCCCAAGTACATTTTATTTTGGTTCTGACTGCACTTGGAGGTGGCTTCTTTGACCCCACTGGACTAGAGGACCCGTCGGGGCTCAGGCTCCTCCAAATCTGTCATCTACTAGTGAGAAAAAATCCCCACACAGTAGCCACACAAAGCGTAGCCTTGGCAAAACCAGGGAGTGAACTCAGTCCTCGTCAGGGGGGGCCAATGTTCCTGTCAGCACCTCCATTTGACTTCATTCCCCAGGAGGCCTGCGATACCCACATGAGTCCCACTGGCCTAGGAGGTGGAGCTCTTCCCTCTCTCTAGTTAGCTGCCTTAGTGGATTGCCAAGGGATTGGCGGATGATGGAGTTCGAGTTGGAATGGACCTCAGAGGCCATCTCTGCCAGCCTGGACCTGCCCAGGAATCCCCAGCTTGCCATACCTGGGTATCCAGAGGGCCTCAAAGTCCTTCAAGGAGGGAAGCCCCAGCACCTCTGAAGCAACCCGGGCCATTTTGGGACATCTCTGGTTATAAGGAAGCCTTTCCTGACATCAAACCAAAATATGCCTCTTGGCAATTTCCCCCTGTGGTTCCTAGCTCTGCCCCCTAATGACAGACAAGGGGGCTTTGGGATCCAAAATAATAAACGCCTAGGGCTGCTGGCAGAATTTCAAGCTGAGTGGAGATGGTATAGAGGGATGAGCCGAGGGCATTAGTGGTAGAGAAGGAGGAAGCCCTTTGTCAGTGGTTCATCACATAGGATTTTGCCTAATCTACTCAGAAGCTTCAGAAGTCATTGAGTCCAACCAGTTCATGTTACAGATGAGGAAACCGAGGCCCAAAGAGGTGATATGACTTGGCCAAGGTCACATGGGTAGTTGAAGGCAGTGCCAGAATTCCATCTCGGGTCTTTTCACCCCAAATTCAGCACCCTTCCCCAGGGTACCAACACCGCCGGCCCTGACGAGAAGGTTAATTTGACCTACTCAAATAGGCATAAGGATACCATATCATAGTCTTGGCTCTCTATTCAATGAAGCTCGTGCAATGAAAAGAATGTTGCATTTGGAGTCAGTGGACCTTAGTTCAAGTTCTGCTTGCCACTCACTGCACGTGTGACCCTGGGCCAATCACTTTCTTTTCCCAGGCTTCAGTTTCTCATTGGTAAAATGAGAGGGTTAGACCAGGTGGCCTCTGAGGGCCCTTCCGGCTTTAGACCTAAGCGCCTGTGGGCTAAAATTGGCCATGTTTCAGGTCACCTGTCCACCAGGAATTTAGACAGTCTCTGGGAAGGTGTCCATGAGGGACTGGGACCTCAGGAGTAGCCTAGATTTAGGGCAGGGACACAGCAGAGACTCAGGGTCTATCCCTGGGGGGGGGGGTGCTCCAAGGGTTGGGTTACTGTATTGAGTGGTCACAGGAACCCAAAAGAAGCCCCCGTGAGCCCATGGGTGCTGAGCTCTTTATACCAATTAGGCATCGACTGGAAGACCCTCGAGGGCAGGGGCTGATGGGAGTCTTTGTCTGGTCAGTGCACTCACTGCATTTCCCTGTATGCACTGGGTGCTCAATCAATGCTCATTGCACCAGACTGAACTAGATCAGAGACTTTCAGCTCCCTCCAAGCCAGGGAACTATTTTAGCATCTTCTGCAGACAACATTCCCAGGCAGCAGCTGAGGGTAGTGGGAGGAACAGGAGTGTCTTAGAAAGGGCCGCTGAGCTACATGAGAAGCACGCCATCTGCCTTCTAGCCCTGACCTATTTGATGACAGGCAGGTTACTCCTTGTCTCTGGGCTAGAGAGGGGGATTTCAAAAGTGACATTTGAAGGATTGCAAAAGCACTTGGGTTCTTTTACGTCACAGTACCCCTAGGGAGGGGGAGGTACTATAAGGGTTCTCACCTTCATTTTACAGATGAGGAAACTGAGGTGCAGAACTCTAAAATGCCTTGCCTAATGTCACAGAGCTAAAATTTGAACCCTGCTCCTTGGGGCCTTGGGGTCAGACTTTTTCCTTTGTACAACATTGCTTCTTAGCATCTGGCAGCCCCGTAACAGAAGATGGGCCCTGGATCACAGTCTCGTAGGTCTTCCTCAGTTTAGACATTCCACAAATGATGAAATAAATGAGGGCAAAGTACTTGGCAAAAGCAGCTCCCCCCAAACAAAACCAAAAAACTCTGCTGAATAACACACATAGCATCTCCGTGGCCGGATCTGCCAACGGATTGCCCTCCTCTGGTACAGAGAGGAGTTTTAGGCTGGCACTGAGAATAAGCTCTTCCCTGAATTTATGCAGGTTACAAGAGGCTTCATCCAAAATCCAATACCCCAGCAGGGAAGTAAGGAAGACCACAGGCAGGACTTCCCTTCTAAACTCTTGCTTGAGTTGGATGGCTTCAAAGTGTTGACTCCAATCAACACTTCAGGAGGCCGGCTACTTAAGCCTTCATAGTTCCTGGCATGACAGTCACAAAGTTGGAATGATTAAACACCAAATCTACGTTTCCCCAATGACCCTTTCTTCCAATCACCAACAGAAATCCTCTGACCTTTTTTTCCTTCCTTCCATTCTTTTTCTCCCTCTCTTTCTCTCTTTCTTTTGCTCTTTCTTCCTCCTCTTTTTTCTCTTCTCCCTCTCTTTCTCTTTCTTTTTTACCCTTTCTTTTTCTTTCTTTCTTTGTCACTCTTTCTTTTACTCTTTCCCCTCTGTTTCTTTCTTTTTCTTTCTCTTCTTTCTGTCAATCTTTTTCTCTCTTTCTTCCCTCCTTTCTTTCTCTCTCCCACTCTGTTTTCCAGCTCCTGTATTCTTGCCCAAGTTAATGAGTCCAGACCACATTTTGGTTTTCATGGACAATTAGTCTATCCAGGAACCTTTATTCAACTAGTCAAGGCCAGTTTGCTAATTTTCTGAGCCACTCTTTGTTTTCCGGTGGCAAAAAAAATTCTCTCAAGTTTGCACTCTAGAGGACTCTCAGTGTCAGGCTGGGGAGGAGAGGGATGAGCCACAGTGGTGGCAAAGATTGGTCCAAGTTCCTTGTGGAGTAGGAAGTTGACCACAGAGGTAGAGGCAAGCAGATGAACTTTCTGTTCCCCCCTACCTTCACCCCCCCCCTCACAAGCAAACCTTAGGGCCTCATAGATTTCAAGTTACAAGGGATCTTGGGAGTCATCTAGTCTAACTCCGTTATTTCACAGTTAAGAGATCTGAGGCTCAGAAAACAGAAGTGACTTGCCCAAGTTCACACTGCTAGTAAGGAATCAAACCCAGGTCTTCTGGGCCTCTCAATTCAGAGCTTTCCCCCTGGAGTAGGCTGTTCCTTGGAGTCTGGCATCCTTTGAAAAGGGGACAAAGCTCTCTCCACAGAGACAGAGGAGGTCTGGGAGACATTGCAAAGGACTCAACAGGACCTCTTCTTGAGGGCTGCAGTTTGGGGGGTCATTTTTGTAATCCATTAAGGAGGTGGGGGAGTGGAAAAAGGATGGCGCACCAGAGGCAAAATCGCTCAACTCAGCAGGGAGGTGGAGCAGAAGGGCCAACCTCTGCCAGTCCCCCGGTTTGCTGAAGGTCTATGCCCAGCTTACCCCGAAAGTATCTCAGGCACAATCATCACCCCACCACCACCACCACCTCTTTGCTGCCTTTTTGCAAACGCTCTAAGCTGTCATTTGTTTATTGGGTCTTGAGTGTATTTTTTCCTGTCACCACATTTTTACGGTGCCAAACTCCGGCTTCAACGGAAAGTTGAAACTCAACTGCACATGTAAGCAATTAAAGGGGCAGGCGGCCCACTGAGCTTTGTGACTTACAGCCTAGGCCCTGGCAACTCAATTCAATTCGCTTCCTTTCAATTCAGTTCAGTTCGGTTGAGTTTACAGCTCAGTCCCAATTAGTAGAAATAATGAATCTTCCAGAAGTGGTTGTATTATTCAAATTTGCGCTCAATATTTCCATTGGGCTGGAACGAATTACCATCGTTTACATAATTAGAACATAATTATAATAGTGCCAATTCAAATATATTAATAATTCAGTTCAGTTCAAGAACTGCAGGAGACAGTAATAGTGACTTAGAAAAGAGTGCCCCTTTAGGAGTCAGAGGTCCCGTGTTCAAATTCTGCCTCTGGCATTGACGAGCTGTGTGACCTACAGCAAGACATTTGATCTCTCTGGGCCTCAGTTTCTTCCTTAGTAAAATGAAGGTGAACAAGATAACCTCTGAGGTCCCTTCTAGCTCTATAGCTCTAAGTCACTGAGCAAATATTAAGCACCTATTCTGTGGCACTAAAGGTAGAAAGACTTGCCTTCAAGGAGTATGTAGTCTACTGAGGGAGGGAAGGAGGACAGCGTACACAGAGATAAGAAATTCAAGAGGGAGAGAGTACCAGCAACAGATGGGACCAGGAAGGACCTCCTGTAAAGCTGAGCTGCCTTTTGAAGAAAGCGAGCTAGAGATGCTTCCAAGTGGAGGCGAGGAGGTAGAGCAGCCTACGCAAGGCCAGGAGGTGAGAAATGGGGATCAGCCAGTTTGGGGACAGAGAATTTGTAATGGGGATTCACAAATATGCCTGGAAAGGCAGGCAAAACAAATGGTGGAGGGTACTAAGCTGAGTGGTTTGTACAGAGCCCTGAATGAAATTGCCTACCACACCCGCCAAAATACATTTCATATGAACCAGCCAATGACAGAACTCTCTTAACAACGGATTCCGTCCAGGATTGGGAAACGAGTTGAGCAAGTTAGTCCTTGGTCTCTGACTGCTTTTTATTTCTGGGCTGGTTTCTAGCCCTACTCTTCTCAGAGGGCCCCAGGCTGGTCACTCAACTCCTCCATCTTTTCAGTGGCCCCTAGAAAAAGACCATTTGTAGGCAGCCAGTAGAACCCCAAATGCGCATCTGGGATTCCAGTCAGGCCCAGCTCCAAGTGTGAAGTGATTCTCCCATTGCTTGTCACCTGTCAGATCCAGGGAGTTCATATCCTAGGAGTGAGCCACATCACAGCTTTTTTCAAGACCACAAGTGGCTCCCAATAAGGACTACAGAGATGCAAAATGACCTGGCCCCAGCCCTCAGGAAGCTTACAACTTAACAGGGAAATAGGATGTGGGCACAGCTAAAGATGATGGAAGGTTAACCATGACAGTAGCAGGGGAAAGTTCCAGATGAAGGGCTAGAAGAAATATTGAGCAAGGAAAGAGAACGACCACTGGGTGTGGAGGCAGAAAACCTGGGTTTGAATCCTAGTTCTTCCTGTTGGGGACTTGGGTGGGCTTGGACCATTGCCTTTCTCTCCCTGGGCCTCAGGTTCCTATTCTGTAAAATGAGGGGGTTGTACTAGTTGGCTTCTTTGGTTGGTCCTTGCCAGGTGGAACGTCTATGATCAGACTTTAATTCTCGGATCCCTTGTACGTGGAGGGGAAATTCATAGAGGACGTACTTGGGCTGAGCCTTTGGTCTAGATAGGCTCCTGGAATGGGAGCTTGTAAAATTGGGGTGGCATTTTCTAGACAACTCCCTGGGCTCCTGACACAATGAGGGAAGGCCAGCCCATAGACTCCCAGCTATGTACAAGCACATTAGTGAAAGGTTCAGGAAGCCAGAGGTCCACTTGGTGGGAGAGGGAAGAAGGGAACAAAAGGCCAATACTGATGCCTCAGGCCCAGAGGTCCTCCACTGCCCCAGTGACCTTTGATGTTTTTTTTTTCATTTCAGCCTAAAGAGAGCCCCACAAA
Organism: Monodelphis domestica; assembly: GCF_027887165.1. NCBI lineage: Eukaryota > Metazoa > Chordata > Mammalia > Didelphimorphia > Didelphidae > Monodelphis > Monodelphis domestica. Next base: position 47,069,986 of record NC_077235.1, on the reverse strand, counting down.
GGAGATGTTTGAGAAGCAGAAAGGTAGGTGGTCTGGGATATTTTCCTGGGAGAACTTTGAAAGGAAAAGGAGCAGTGGGTGGGAAGGTGGGGAAGGCTCCCGGCATTCAAGGGCTAGAGGAGCCTAGACCGTAGTCTTAGCCAAAGGCTGAGGAAAAATGAAACTATCTAGTCCAACTTCCATATTTTACAGAGGAGGGAAACTGCAGAAATGATTGTAGCCTCACAGGCTTTGGGATGGAAGTGGCCTTGGAGGTCAATAATGTCCAGTCCTCTCATTTTATAGAAAAAGAGACTAAGGCCTAGAAAAGTTCAATGATTTATCCAAGTCATTCATCACTAGGGGTGGGATTTGAATCCAGGTCCCTGGACTAGTCCCACTATCCCACAGTCCCTCCAAATCTATGATAGTGTGATCCAGCTCTCAGCACAGGGCGATCCAATTAAACAAACATTTTTTGAAAAGGCCTTTTTATGGGCTAGATGCTGAGGATAGAAAAACAAAGCTGAAAACAGGCCCTGTCCTCCCAGAGATTCCACTCTCCTGAGGAATCAAAACATTGATATGGATGAGGAAAGACAAAATATACCCAAGGCCATAATGTGATATCTCTTCAAGTTGGGGAGAGAATGGCCAAGCGGGGAGATGAGCAAAGGCCTTGGGTGGGAGCTGTTGCCTGAGCTGTGCTTTGGAGGAAGCCAAGAAGCAGAGGATGGCGAGTGGGATTCCATCCGCCTGGTTCTTCACCCCTCTGGCTGACTAGGAAGTTTCTCCTCCCTAAGCAAGCCCCAAGAGCCCTACTATTTAACCTCCACTTGGAAAGCCTAGAACCGTAGGCCTGGAAGAGCTCTTTGCTGACCAGACCTAGCTCCTCCTCCTCACTCCTGGTGAAGGACTGGCCAAGACAAGGGGTCATCCAGCCTCTGCCCGTTACCCCCAGTGCCAAAGAGCTCATTAGTTCCCCTCGACCTTAGCCACTGCAACATTCAGGCTGGATTTGACCTCCACGGGCCCTCTAACATAGAACAACTGGTACTGGACAGCTCCCTTGGGCATTCTGCCTCAGAGAACAAGGTAGTTCCTTCCAGTGGAGCTTTATAAGCTGGGTGGCCTAGGCAAATGGTCCCTTGGGGCCTCCGTTTTCCTCATCTATGAAAAGAGGGCATTGGACTAAATGGTTTCTCCTGTCCCTTCTGGTTCTCAGTCTGTGAACTCTCCTACCTCTGCCCTAAAGCATGGATGTCCTCCACAGGCAGTGGGTGTTACTGGAGCTCCAGGATCTTTTTAGAGTGGATTCATGCTTCAGGGATGGTCAGGACCTCTGAACGTAGGCCCTGGTGGAAGGCCTCCTGCTGTCTCTAGGTGTTAGCACCCTCTCCCACTTCCCAAATGACTCCAAGTAGATTTCATACTTGTATTTGGGAGGTGGCATAAGACAGCCGATAGACAGAGGCTGGCCTTAGAGTCCAAAAGTCGCCAGTGCAAGTTCTAATTGCAGGGCCTTGACCAAGTCACTTAGCTCCTCCATTGCTCCAGGCAATGATCTAAGACTGTAGACAAGCTGCTGCCCAGCATTAGTAAAGGGGTTTCCCCAGCCAGGATTTCTGCACGCTGATAAAAAGAAACAAATATCAGTATTTCCTTATCTGGGTGCATGCCATCATGGCGCCCCTCATATTAGGACTATTTTGTCATTGTGGTCCCAGCACTTGGTATTATGCCTAGCTCACTACAGGTGCTTAGTGAATTGAACTAAATTCTTACAGGACAATTGGGACAGTTGCATGCTCTCAGGGTCATGCTTCCCATCTTTCACTAGACAACACAACTTAATCAAAATAGTGCCTACTGTGTGCGAGGTACCCCCCCTGCTGGGCATCATCCCTGCCCTCCTGGAAATCACAGGCTGGACAAGAAGAGACAACTAGAACCATGGGAAATAGGGGGAAATGGCAGCCAACTGGGCTAGGCTCATGGTAGAACTGAGCAAATGAATCTCAGTAGCCATAGGGCAGTCAGAGGGCTCGGTGTCCCTTAACCATGTGGGTGACTTTGGACAACCCAATTCCATTCATCTCTGTTGGCTTCAGTCTCCTCATCCCTCTAAGTTGGGGTGGGGGTGGGGGCAGGGTGGCCTAGATGGCCTCCAAGTCTCTTTCCATCTCTAGGTCACTGAACTTGGATCACTGATTCCTCAAAGGAAAATTTTAACCATTGTTGATGTATTAGAGGAGTAATAACAAAAAGTATAATGGAGGGTTGAGTAGCTTGGCCTGCCATAGCCAATCCATTTAGATCATTCACATTTGAAAACTACATTTCTGAGGGCACATGGGTGGCTCACTGAAGACAGGGCCAGGCCTGGAGAAGGGAAGTTCTAGGTTCAAATCTGGCCCCAAACACTTCCTAACTGCGTGGCTCTGGGCAAGTCATTTAACCCCATTGCCTAGCCCTCACCTCCATTTTACCTTTTTTTACCAATACACAATACTGATTCTAAGACAGAACGTAAGCATTTTTCAAAACCAGAGATACTATGTTTGCCCTACTGAGGCCCAGGATTAGAATTCTGGGCCGAGTGATCCAGTCAATCACACCTCCCAGCTTTGCTTAGGCAACTTAGTCGTAGGAGAAAGCTGAAACTTGATCTCAGCTCTGCTGGATGTTTGTGTCCGACACGTCTCATGGCTTTTATTGAATTTCAGGAGATCAGAAGCAGCTACCAATTGCGGCTCATCTGACTAGTAACACCAACAGTAAATCCACGGCCGGTAAGTCTAGTAGAGTGCAAAAATTCAACTCCTACTGGCGTCATCTCCACGTTGGTTAGCCAAAGTGGTTTTTTATGGAACAACGAATGCGTCTCTGTCCATGGGGTCGGCTTGACAAACTTTTCCCTTCCCCCTCTTGCCACTGTCTTGAAAGAGAGCTCTGAGACACTGAAGAGATGTGACTCAAGTCCCTAGTCTTCCTCTTCATTGCCTGCTTCCAGTGTTAGGGAGGGATCATTGTCTGGTCATCTCAGAGGAGACACTCGGTGACCCCCTTGGCTTCTACTATCTGGAAAATGAAGGCTGGCCTTCGCAGTTATCAAAATGGGCCCCGGGGGACACTTCCTTCCATCTGGTGATGCCCCTACAATAAACCCCAGACTCATTCTGGCCAGCCCCAGGGAAATTAAAGGTAAAATCACTCTGCAAAGATCAATAGATGGTAACACGTCAAACTTTCCAAAGAAGTAAGGACAGACGATGTGTTCTGATCTTTTCACCTCTAAATGATTGTATTTCCACAAACTTTCTTCTGGTATTCAGGCCTTAGTTTTGTTTTGGTTTTTTCCCTGAGTCAGGACATGGCACCTACCTGGCATTAGAGGATGCTCTGTATCTGATAAAACAGTGGAAACAGTCACCAAACATAAAATCTCTACCATTGCTGCCACCCCTGACCCATAGAAATGCAATTGGAGGTTGTGCCCCCAAGAGCAGAGGGCCGGCCTTTGACAGAAAAAGGAGAGGGAACCAAACCGAAAAATTGGGGCCTTTGCATGGTATGAAAGAAAGAGCACTTGGAGGCTTTGGAGTCAGAGGACCTGGATTCAAATCCCACTTGTGCCATTTGCTACCTGTGGGGTCTTAGGCAAGTCCCTTTCCCTCTCTAAGCCTTAATTTCCTCTTCAGTAAAATGAGGACATTAGACTGGATAGCTTCTGTAGCTCGAAGTCTACAATCTTATGATAGGGACCCATTTAAGGTCATCAAGCACATTCCAATGTGTTTACATCAAAAGATGACCAGAAAGCCTGACATTAATAACAACATTCTTCAAGAATTCCATTATGTATCTCGTAAAGGGACTGGATTCTGCCACTAACTAGGTGGATGACAATGGGCAAGTCATTTCCCACCTTAAGAACCTCACTCTCTATAGCTATTAAATGAGAACATCCATCTGTGTCCGGGTCCAAGCCACCTGATAGAGGAAGGGTGATGAAGAAAGCTTTTTGAATTTTTTTAAACCCTTACCTTCCACCTTAGAATTACTACTATGTATTAGTTCCAAGGCAGAAGAGCAGTAATGGCTAGGCAATGGGGGTCAAGTGACTTGCCCAGGGTCACACAGCTGGGAAGTGTCTGAGGCCACATTTGAACCCAGGACTTCCCATCTCTGGCCCTGGCTCTCAATCCACTGAGCCACCCAGCTGCCCCTTTTAAAAAGTATTATTTTTTATATAGTTTTAAAGATATGAGAGTCACCATTTGAGAGATGGTATTTCCTGGTCATTAGATGTAGCTCCCTGAGAAAACTCTTGTTAGATGAGTAAGCTATTACGTCTGGGATTTTTGTCATTATATATATATATATATATATATATATATATATATAGGAATAGGAATATATATAGAATAGGAACCCCGCAGTTCAGAGGTGTGATTGGGAGATCAGATTCTAGTGAAAATCAGCCAACAGTTCCCACCCACTTTCTATTGATCGTTCATTAGCAAATGGCCCAGATGAGAAGAGCCTTTTTGCTCTTTAATGATCATTCCAAATAAGCAACATTTGGGGCCAGTTTGGTTGCAATACATCTCTTAAGGAAGGGCTGCTCTTCAGGGTCTGAAGATTTCCAACTAAACTAGTTGTTCCAGGGGCAACTGGGTAGCTCAGTGGATTGAGAGCCAGGCCTAGAGATGGGAGGTCCTGGATTCAAATGTGGCCTCAGACACTTCCTAGCTGTGTGACCCTGGGCAAGTCACTTCACCCCCATTGCCTTTCCCTTACCACTCTTCTGCCTTGGAACCAATACATAGTATTGACTCTAAGGTGAAAGGTAAGAGCTTAAAAAGATAAAAATAAAAAATAAGCCAGTTGTTCCCCTCAACACTTAAAGCTGTATAAAACACCCAGATTCCTGGGTCTCAATATCACGTGCAAAAGCTGGTCTCCCACCCCAAAGTGGGGCAGTGGTTTGCGGGCATGCCTGTGTGTGTTGGAGCTCCTCTCAGCCAACACAATCTCAAGTTCTTCCCCACTAAGCCCCCACCCCCACCAATCGAAGTCTCTGTGGGAGCTGAGATTGGAAATCTGGCACACACAGCTGCCACTTTGAACCCCACTCAGCCTCTGAGTCGAGAAAATGGCGCAGCTTGTTGCCGGTGGGTGCTTGGGCTCAGCCACAAGAGTACGGAGGCTTTGCATACCACCAAGCTTACAAGGCGGTGGCGCCCACTACAAGGGGAGATCAAAACAGACGGTGAACTTGACAAGTCTATTTTCATACTTCCTTTCCTAATTTTAGTCCCCTCAGTGGGAGGCAGGCCTGCTTTGCATCAGCATGATTAGGGAGGAAGAAATCAGTTTTTGCCTTGCTGGGCTGAGGCTGACAAATGTTGTATGTTGTCAAACTGAAGCATGGTGTTGATTAATGGTAGGATCTGGGGATTTGTTTTTAAGGAGTCATGAGGCCTTGGGTAATTTGTTGGGGAAATTTTTCCCCTACTTATTTATGTGTGTGTGTGTGTGTGTGTGTGCATATATACTGGCTGGATGACCCTAGAAAAGTCACTTGTCTTCTAAACTCTCTAAAATTTGAAACTGTCAAAATGGGTGCCAATCTGCACTGGGAGAAGGAAGTTCCTCCCTAGGAGTCTCCCATATCAATGAAATCACAGGTCCAGGTTTAGATTTTTATCATGTGGAACCCCCCACCATCATCACAGCCTGGCACCTTAGCAGCAATTCAGGGTATTGCCAGAGCTGCCTCAGTTACCGTAAGGTTAAATACCTTGTCCCACAGTCACATACCTCTATATGACCTCAGGCCTCACAAAAATCGAATGGTTATCATCAGTGATAGCTACTCTATTTTTCACGTGTTCAAGGGAATCTTCTTTGCATAAAAGCAGATTTAGGCTAGAGGGGACTTTTGAGGTCTTCTAGTCCCCCTTTAACAGAGGAGAAAACTGAGGCCTAGAGATAATAAACAGGCAGCCGCAGTCCTGTTCCCAATCTTCCATTACCTCACCTGACCTTCCATTTTTTTCCATCAGAACATGAAACCTGAAGCGCATTCCAATGAACCTCTTGGTTTTCTCTTTCTTCCGCAGTTCTCCAGTGGGCCAGAAAAGGATATTACACCATGAGCGACTCATTATCCTATAGTGATGGCAAACTGACAGTCCAGAGCTCAGGATTTTACTATCTCTATTCCCAAGTCACCTTTTGTTCCAACCGAGAAGCTTCCAGTCAGGCTCCATTTATAGTCAGCCTCCACCTGAAATCGAGCGAATCGGAGAGAGTCCTTCTCCGAGCAGCAAATACCCACACACCCTCTAAACCTTGTGGGCATCAGTCCATCCGCCTGGGAGGAACATTTGACCTGCAACAAGGTGCTTCAGTATTCATCAATGTGACTGATCCCACCCAAGTGAGTCACGGGCCAGGATTCACATATTTTGGTTTATTTAAATTGTGAAAAAAAATGTAACTTCTCATTTTGTGGCCAAAGATGATGTCATCAATCTTCGCCACATAGAAAAAAGCAGTTCAAAGCAAACCCTTTGGAACTGACTGGGCTTTCCTGGCTTTGACTATTTATATTCCTCGGACTCTCTTTCACCAAATACTATTTATTATGTGCTCCCACATTGGCAGGGCTGTCCATACCAAGGAATTCCCAGAGCAAAACAGAAACGGTCCCTGCTGTATATGGGGCTATGGCTTAAAACACATGACATTGAGGCAGACACCCAGAGAACCCCACAGAAAGAAGGCTGAGTGAGAGTGAGAGGCCAGAGACAGACAGAAAAAGAAAAAGAGAGACAGACACACAGAGATATAGAGAACGTGGTGGGGGGAGGAGGGAAAGAAAGACAGGAGAGAGAAAGACAAGAGAAAAGAAAGTCATGTCTTGGTCTCGATTAGTACAAACAAGTCCCCTGAAGTGATTGCACTACTCAAATTTTCACGGTATCTTTCCACTGGGCTGCAGCCAATCACCATTTTGATAGAACCCAAATCCATGTGACCATTTGGGGGGATTCATGTTCCTACTAATCAGGACCTGGTTTTGCCATGTAATATCAAACAGTCTTCCAGTGGGCAGTACATTTAATTGTCTCCAAAGGTGAGGAGGAGGGAAGGAAGATTCCATGCCTCATATTCATTTACAATCAACTCTTGCTGACTGGCACTAACCCAGAGGAGAAAGCTGACCAGTGTGACCTATATCCCCTATGCCAATGCTCGGTTCCAGTCAGTTGCTTATCCCCGTCCATTCCCACCAAGGATCCTGGTGGGCAGAGGGAAGCAGCCCCACAACCAGTGAGGTGGCACAGCGGAGTAGAATAATCTCTGGGTCCTCTAGATAATCCATTGGGAGTTGACTGTACTTATGGGAAATCTACTGTATCCGGCTATAGTCTTCACTGTTTCCCAAGTGAACTTGTGATCATCTTGTTATTTATTTTTTGAGTAATAAATATTACTTAATGTTGTTAATGCCATTTTTTAATTTCCTAAGACCAAAACTCCCTGCACCATCACCACCATCACCACCACTGCTTAGAGAAACATGCCAGTCCTTTGTGCTGTATTTGGCATGTGTGGTCTCAAGCATAGCTATGACACATGCCAGCATTACACAGAAGTCTTTGGGAGAATGTGTTGTTGTTTAGTCATGTCTGACTCTATGTGACCCCATCTGGGATTTTCTTGGCAGAGATATTGGAGTGGTTTGCCGTTTCCTTCTCCAGCTCATTACAAATATGAGGAAACTGAGGCAAACAGGGTGAAGTGACTTGCCCAGAGTCACATAGCTAGTACTAAGTGTCTGAGGATGGATTTGAACTCAGAAAAAAAAGTCTTCCTTACTCCAAGCCTAGCACTCTATTCACTACACCACCTAGCTGCCCATTTGGGAGAGTGTAGACAGGGTCAAGAACATCATATAAACTGTCACTTTGCAGGGGCAGGGAATGGACCATCCTAGTGTTTCTGACTTCATATGGAGAAAAAGTTTCAGGAGGCTTAAATCAAGGATAACTGATGTTTGCTTACCCACTGATCCACATGTGGGGAGAGCCTTATGTCAGCAGCATTTTAGCTGGTGTCTCTTCTCCAAACTTCCGTAGATCAAGGAGGATTTCACCAACATCTTCGGGTACCACTGACATCTTCAGAAAGGAACTGGAAATAGTTATGGAGGGTTTTCTATACATAGGACCAGATTTCACATCCCCGCCTCTGAATTTGGCAGCCACAAGGGAGTTGAGGAAATCTCAGAAACTGGCACCAGATTCCTGGAAGGAGCTACCATCGTTCCCTGTTAGAGTCAATTCAAATAGGAATCTCTCTAATATACTTTCCGCTACTAAGATTAAGGGATGAATGGCTGCCCAGTGCAGTGAAAAGAGCCCTGGGTTTGTAGTTCAAGGATGTGGGGCACAATCTATGCTCTGTTTAATAGATCTTGGGTATGACCTTGGGCAAATCACTTTTCCTCTCTGTGCCTCAGTCTCCTCTCCTGTAAAATGAAAGCGTTCAAGTTACTCATCTCTAAGGTCCCTACCCACTCCACATTGAAAGTGCTACAAACCGAGTTTAAGAAAAATGTTGATGCAGAAGAGACAGAAAACTCAAAGAGAACAGTTTCTTATGTATGGATGTATTCAATGAAGCACCTAATGTGTACAAAGCACTATATTAAGAATACAAAGATGGGGTGGGGGAACCTAGTTCCTGCCCTCAAGGGGCTTATAGTCTTAAGGCGGAGCTGCCTGAATCTAAGAAGAAAGGACAAATTGCTTGTAAAGCTTTTGGTTTCATAAACAAGGAATCCCATCTAGTTCAACCGCCAGCTGAACAGAACCCCTTTTAACCACTGACAGCCAGTGCATGAGGACCCCCAATGTCAGAGAAGTGGCAACTCATTGTACTTTGCTGCAGCTCTCACTATTGTGGAGCTTTTCCTGGCATCAAGTGGCAATCTGCCTCTCTGCAACTCCCCACACTGATCCTAACTCAGCCCTCTGAGCCAAGGAGAACAAATCCAATCCCTCAGCCAGCCACATGACAGCTCTTCGAACAATGAAAGGCAGTCTTCCCATCTCTACCATCTTCTCTTGCCCAGGCTAAAACCCGTCAGCGTATGGTGCCTCCAGGTCTCTTACGTGAGATGGGGCCAAGGACCGGTCCCGATAAATGACGCATCATGCCCAATGATGCTTCTCAAGAACAACGGGGGGAAAACAAGAAGGAGAAGGAAGGGTCTATCTTTCCCCGGAGGTGTGAATATCAGCATCCAGTACACACTTGCTCTGGATTGCTAGAGACCTTGCCATGGACATTTTTCCAACCCAAACAATATCAACGGGGGCTTTCACATTCCAGCCTCTAGCGTTGAGTGGGCCTCAGTTAAAACGAACGGGAGAGGTTATAAGCCCAAGGAAAGGAAATTTCACTGGCAGAAATAGGAAAAGTCACTATAGTCCCTCACTAGCTCAGAGGGCCCCTGGACCCTGAAGAAAAGGTTTTCTTTCCTTTAAAAGGCCTTCCCTCCTCCACAACTTCACACACACACACACACACACACACACACATTTTTGGGGGGGTATTTTGTATCTGTGTATCTGTTGCTCTCTCCCAGTACAATGTAAGCTGCCTGAAAGCAGGGACTATTTCATTTTTATTGTTTTATACCTAGCACAGTGGTTGGCATACAGTAGGTACTTAGTAGGACCAACTAAGAGGCAGCTAGATGGGACAGCAGATAGAGTGCCGGGCCTGGAGTCAGAAAGGTCTGATTTCAAATTCAGATACTTGCTAGCTGTGTGGCCCCAGGCACATGCCTGCCTCAGTTTCTTCATTTGTAAAATAAGGATAACAGTACAACTCAGGGTTGTAAGGATCAAATGAGATAATATTTATCAAGTCCTTTGCAAACCCTAAATCATTATATAAATGCTAGCTCTTTAATCATGAATAAGAAGAAATGCTTATTGAGTTGACCTATGTAATTCTCAATTATTTGCTGAACTCTCGGATGATTTTTCTCTTGGGGAACACACCTCTACCTTGATTCTGGAGAGAGTCATCGGTAAATGGCCAACCCTTGTCAAATTCCATGTCTCCACACCAAGACCTTAGGGATCTTGGGCCAAGTAATGGTATAAATCTCAAAGGCTCTCACCAAGCTGAAGCGCAGGGTGCACAAAGATGGTCGGAGTTAGCTTAAAATGGCGGAACCCTCTGAAATTACCAGTTAGCAAGCAGTAAAAGTACAGACAAGAGGTCTTGCCCATGTGGTTAGACCAGAGGAAATCCTGTTATGACACCCAAGTGAAAGAAGAAAAGAAAAAGAGCTTGACTGTGCAAGCCAAAAGTAGACATGAGAAAAGAAGGAAGCTATTGGGGTGCTTGATTGCCCATTTAATAACTTTCACCACTAAACCGAATCTAAATGTGGGTGTTCATTAAGTGGTATTAAGTGGAAAATAGCGTAGTGGAGTTTTTCTCTTTAGACTCCCAGAATCCCAAATGGCCAGAGCTGGAAAGAGCCCTCATTTTACAGAGAGGCCCATGGAGGGAAAAACACTTGCCCCAAATGCCAACACCATTTTTCAGTTGATCTGACCAATCTGACATCCAGAAACCAATTTATAGGATTTTTAGGTCACAGATTTCAAGCTGAAAGAAGGGATCTTAAGAACTATCTAGTCTGAACAGCCCTTTTTTTAGATAGAAGAGGAAGCTGAGATTCCCAGAAGATCGCCTGTCAAGAAGACCCTGATAGTCAGGAGTAACGTTGGGATTTGAACCCAGATCCTCAGATCCCGAATCTAGCACCCCACTCTCTCATCCTAGGAAGTTTCTCCTTGGAGTCTCACATCTATACTCTTTTGGGGTCACCATTATTGCATATTACAGATTATGAAATTGAGGCTTAGGGCTCAAAAACCAAAGGGGGATTTGAAGGAGAAATTTGAAATTGGGTCCCTTTGACTCTATGTCCAGCCCTCAATACACTATATCTCCTTCTCCTCCACACCTCAGTTCCTTAAGTTCCAAGCACCAAGCTATGAACAAAGAAAAAATAAACAAAACAGCCCCTGCCTTTAGGGAGCTTACATTCAAAACAACAACAACAACAATAATAAATAGCTACCATTTGTATAGCACTTACTGTGTGCTAAGATAATTTACAAAAATTATCTCATGTGATCTTCACCTTCCGTGTAGGTGCTGTTATTATCCCCATTTTACAGATGTGGAACCTAGAGGTGGAGATTAAGTGGCTTGTCCAGGATGACACAGTTAGCTAGTAAGTGTATGAAGCCAAATCCGAACTCAGGTCTTCCTGACTCCAGATACAGTGCACTGTATGCATCACTTAGCTACATTCAAAATTTCTTAGAAGAAGTAAAATTGACTGGCTTTCAATTTCAGACAAATTAGCACATTCCCTCTTCCTTAGGGCAAGTCTCTGGACAATCTAACCTAGCTCCAGGTAAGCCCAGTCAGCTGCTTTTACCAGATTGGTTCTTGCCTACATTTTTGCCACCCTTATTTTGATATAAATTCTCATCTGTGTTTATGAAAAACGCCACTCTCATATTTAACAAGGCTCTTACCAATAGCTCAGAGGCTTTGGATGCAAGTCAAGAATGAAACCTTTAACTAATTCTATATTTGTGTCCCAGATCTAGAGCTGGGAGGGACCTTAGGGGTGAACTAGTCCAACTCCCTCATTTTACAGTTGAGGAAATGAGGCCCGAAGAGACTGAGTGACTTACCTAAGGTCATACTCCTTAAAACACAGACGGTAAGTCACAGGTAAGATTTGAATTCTCATCCTCTGACTGCAGAGCCAAGGTTCTTTCCATTGTTTCTGGTTGCCCCATAGGATCACAGATCTAAAGCTGGAAAGTATCTAAGATGTCACTAAATGCAACCCCTTCATTTTACAGTGGAGGAAACTGAGGTTCATGGACATCAAGTAACTCACCCAAGGTCATTCAGGCAGTAAATAGCAGAGTTGGGATTTGAATCCAGATCCTTCAGAATGAGTCCAAGTCCTTTCCACCAGTCACACCTCTTGCTGAGTGTTAAAGGAGTCCTTGGGATACAAACCTTATTGTCCATCATACTGGATCTCAACAATCCTTTCATAGAAAGCGTGGAGCATTCAGAAAGTCCCAGTGATACTAATGGGACCAGCATTGGTTGTTGAGCCCTTCCCCATTGGCTACCTACCAGTCAGTCACAAATTCTATCACATTTAAGCCTCACGACAACCCTGTGAGGAAGGTACTACCAGGGTATTATTATGAAATAGGAAACTGATGGAAGTTTATGGAAGAGGAAACTGATACTCAGAGAGAGAGGGGACTTACCCAGGGTGACATATCTAGCAAGCGTCTGAGGTGGGATTTGAACCTCCTAAGTCAAAGTCTCTAGCCACTGACAGCCTAGTGGGCAAGGACTACTCCATGGGCCAAGTCTTCATGCTCTCTTCCTGACAAGATTAGCTGTGTGGCTGAAACACTGATTCAGAACCGGTTAAATGACTACACCCAAAGAGTTGGTCCCCGTCAATACAGAAGGAGCTCTGGTGGAGTCCCCAGGGGTCTGATGTCTATGCTTTTTGACAGTTTTATCAATGACTTGGATGAAGGAATTGTTGGCGCACTTATCTAATGTGCAGATGGCCCAAACTGGGACAGTCAAGACCCTAAAAGGTCTTAACAAACTAGACCAATGGGCCAAATACAACTGGAATGAGAGAGGCGATGGCTGCACCGCACCATGCCCTACCTAGCCAGATCACATTTAAAGCACTGCATTCAGTTCTGAACACCCCCACTTTAAGAAAGAAACTGGAAAGGGGAAGAGCCTCCAGAGGAGAGAGACCCGAATGGGGAAGGGAACTGAGATCATGGCAGAGTAAAACTGGCTGAAGCCAACTAGGGCTGTTTACCTGGAAAAAGAGAAATTTAGAGGAGTCAGAAGAGGTATCTTCAAGGTTTTGAAGAACTGTCAAGTTCTTCAACAGAAGACGTATCTGACTTGCTTTATTTGGCCCCTGTGGAAAGAACTATGAGGCAGCTAGGTGGCAGAGTAGATAAGAGTGTGGGATTTAGAGTCAGGAGGACCTGAGTTCAAGTCCTGTTTTGGATATGCACTACTGTGTTTCCCTGGGATGAAACACTTAACCTCTCTATGTCTCAGTTTCCTCATCTTTAAATGGGAATAAGTATAGCTCCTACCTCCCCAGGTTACTGAGGATAAAATGAGACAAAGTGCTTTACAAACCTCGTAGTGCTATATAAATTAATACGGTTTGATATGGAAATGGAATTAGGGGAATTGACCGCCTTGAGAGGGCGTTCTTCCTCACTGAGCTCTTGACCAGCAGTCAGGTATGTGGTGGAGGGGATTCTTACTCAGGTCCAGGCAGCTTGGATCATAGTTCTGGCGTGCTTTAACCTCATTCTTCTTTCACAGGATGAGGAAACCAAAGGTCTGAGAAATAATTTGCCTAAAGTCACACAGCTAGAAAGTGGTGGGGCCAGGACTAGAACCTAGGTCTTCTGCCTCCAAAAGCTCTAATGGCAACATCAGTTCCTCCCAAACCTTTCTTTCATGCCAACAGAGGTTTCCACTCAGTGGAAAACTACCAAAACACTGTGAGCCTAAGAGGCTCAGTTCTGTCCCCCAGCCTTCATCCTTACTGACACCAAGAAGACGATAAAGGAGAGCGAGCACACACAGAAATCTCATTTATAAGGCATTGTCGTCCTTTATTGATTGAAAATGTCATTTTAAAAAGCGTTCAAAATCAAAACAGGTTAGAAAAACTGGGTTTGCATAAGAGAAATGACAGGAAATTAGCCTACCCTGGGAGAAGATAAATGGAGCCGCCTCTTCACAGTGAGGCAGCAATCGAGAGGATAACGGGACAAGATATTTACAAAAGCAAATATGGAACCAGTGCTGGCGAATTCACATGGCTTCATTTCCTCGCTCTTGTCATTTGGTTCGTAACTGCGACAACCATGCTCAGTATGGGTTCCGTTACCCGAAGTACCATGCTTCTCCCATCAGGGGCCCAGAGACCTCTTCAGCAGGCGTCTGTATAGCTCAGCATTAGAAAATTGTTTTTCGGCACGGTCTGCTTTCCTGCCGTGACTATGATCCATTTAAGTTCCTTATGTCACCAGGAGTTTCCTGTTCATTGTCTTCACATTGTTCTGTAACTTCGGAGGGGACAATTCAAATGAGGCCTAGCTTTTATCGGGGATGATGTCTGAGCCCTCAAAATAGCCATGTTCCTTGCTATGTGAAGAAAATAGCTTATCAGAGATCTAAACTGAGAGGGGACTGCAGAGACTGTCTAGTTCAAGCCCCTCATTTTAGAGAGGACAAAAATGAGGCCTAGACTGATCTCCAAAATGTGCTAGGCCTTGGTTTCCTCATCTGAAAAATGAGAGAGCTGAGCTCCCTTTACAAGGTAAAAGTCCCTCTCAGACTTTCCTGACCCTTTGGAACCTATGAGGATGAGATTGGCCCAGATGAATTTAGGTAGGTGACAGGGGAGCATGGTTCTTTCCCAGCATTACCTTGGCCAGCCTACTTCCTGAGAAGAGTACTTTCCCGGGGGGGCAGCAAGCAAAAAGCCACGTACCATACTGTGTAGCAGCAGGAACTGGAGACCACCGAGTACCGAGTACCAGGAGGGAGGGGTGGCCACTTTGGGGAGCACAGCAATCAAGTTTGAATGGGTGAGGGGGTGTTTTAAAACAGCATTTGCATAAACTGTCACTCATCAGTATTCCTGGCCAATACATCTGGAGAACAACTTTTTTTTGGTTCACTTCTGTTTTGTTTTTCAATCTTTTTTCCATCCCTCAAAAGGGATCTGTCCCACCAGGACAAAGCCGCACCTGCTTTGGGGACTTGCTAAGTATCTACCACACATCCTTTCCTAAATTGCACTGAATCATGCCTGGGATCTGCTGACTATGTCTATGACCATGAGCTACGGCCCAATCTGGACTGCTGGGATCCCATGAGGAAAAGGGGGGAGCCAGAAAGGCAGATATGCCGGCTCCAAGCAGGCCACACTTGCAGGTGGACAGACATTGGCCTTCCTGAGTAGAGCAGATTCTTGTAAATGATATTGAAAGGCTCCCTCCTTGGTGGGGATGGGGCTTGGGGACTGCTCCAACTCTTGCCACAACCTATTAGTGGGCCAAGGAGAGTGAGTGAGCATCTCCTGTTAGAACTCAGCCTCTTCTCTTGGTGGAGACTTGGAAATGTCCCAGCGAGCTCATGGTCTGACTACAAGGAGGGGAGTAGTAAGCAAAAGCACGTTCCAAACAGAATGATGTACCCTTGACTATGGTTAAGTCCAAGCACTGGGGAAATGCAAACCATCTATGATGCTCTAGCTGGAGAAGCTGCCGCAACACTGTCATCACACGCTAGAAATAGGCTACCGGCATCACAGCTCAGCATTCGTGGCAAGGATGGTTGCTCCTGCTCCATCAAGTGAAATCAAGCATGTCAATGAAACCAACACAAAAGCAACAAAAGGACTACTGAGTCTACTACACTATCTCGTTGGGAAATCCAAGAAAAAACCTGAATGTGTGTACATGAAGGAGGAGGGCCACAAGTTGGACGATCTGGATGAACAGAGCAGTGCTTTCCCATTCCTTTGGAAGGCCTTTCTCGATTCCTCACCCACCCCACCTCCCAGTTATTAGCGCCATCCCCCGAGTATTCCATAACGATTTTGTATCTATTTGGTATTGACTTGTCACACTGACCCTTCCTGAGTAGAGTGTAAGCTCCTTGAGGACAAGTCATTTTGTTTTTGTCTTTGTATCTCCAGCCTGGCAAATAGTGGGGGCTTAACCAATGCTTCTTGAATGACTAACTGAGAGGCTTCTTTGGGAGGAAGGAGTGAGTGAGCCAGTCTCCCTTATTGGGCACCACTTGGCAGCTTTTTGGAAAGCAGCTTTGTCCAAAGAACTAGTGACCCATTCAGCTGAAGAAGAGATTGGATGAACTGTGAATCTAGGGCCTTTGCTGCCCCTTCTCATTGCAATAATTTCTATTTGTTTCATATCCTCTTTGAATGGAAGGCTATTTCTACTACAGACTCCTGATTTCCCCCATAATAGAAAACAGTCAAATACACAAAAAGCAGACAAGGCGAGGAGCAAAGTGAATCAAAAGGTCTGATCTTCCTTTCCCGGAGATCCCAAGATGCACATGAGTGAATGCCGGCAGCGTGATTCGGGTAACCTCAAGCCAGGAGGGAAGCCTTGCTACCCGAGTCTGCCCTCATGCACTCATCGGTTTGCTTCAAGAGCCTCCTGACTAACTTTTCTAAGTCTTTCCTTGACTTCAATTCTTCTTCTAGGCATTGCTTCATTTTTTTATTCTCCTAAGTGGACAAAAACAAAAACAAAAAGCCATGAAATGGTATGTTCCAAAGAGAAGCAAACAGTTTCAGGCCTCACAGAAACCAGGGGCGGAAGTCCAAAAGGGACAGGTATCAACCAGGGTCAGCCCTAGAGCAGAGTATCATTCACAGCTTGATTGGGGTGGGGGAACACAGGGGAGCCCCGTCACCTGAAACCTAACAAGACCCACCCCAAAGCTTAATGCTGTGTGGGACCCCAGCCACAGAATAAGTATAAAGAGCCTAGGAGACAAGGATGTCAAGTCACGGCCAAGTTATGATGAGATTCACCAGTTCTGGATGAGCCCCGGGTTATAGTAAGGGTGCAAGGGAAATATTGCCACTCTCTACTTGACCTCTCTCACTGGCACAGATCTTGTCTGAGTCTTTAGTTCCCAACTCAAGACTTGAAGTGAAGTCTGTGTACTGTGTACTGTTGACCAACGGGAAGAGCCAATACATGAATTATGATTGTGCTTACACATCCGTTGTTGGGAATCATCACAATCATAAGGCCCAACTACAAGGCCCAGAAACATGAGTCTTGGCCATCAGTCAAGACTACCTAAGTTGTAGAGTCAGGCCCCAGGGGTTCCTCTGCGAAATGCAAAGCATGAATTCCAGCCCTAGACCACTAATGGATTTGGACAAGGCAGGTCATCCTCAGAGTCAAAAACACATCAGCTTTAAAAACACAAGTAAAGAAAAGCAAGGCTGCTCATGGACTCACTGCCCCTGGCCTCTGCTTTGGCCTTTACAGATTCTCTTACCTGCTTTAATTCCTTGACTTCATCCTTCAGCGCATAAACAGTATCAACGAGGCTTCTGGGAAATAAACATCGAGCTGAGGTCAGGAGTCAATATGTGGGTAGTTAAGGACCAAAGTACATTTCTACAGGCCCAGATCCTGGGCAGCATTTCATTTTGTAGACAACTGGAGATCACAAACCAATTGAGATGTCAACATCTCCTTGGAGATGATCTTATTCAACCATCTCATTTTATATATAAGGAAACTGATGCCTAGAGAGGGAAAGCAGATCACACAAGATCACACAGCAAATGAGTGGCAGAGCCAGGACTAGAAATGACTTCTCCTGGCTTGGCAGAGTTTTGGTTGTACTACCCCCAGATGAAAAAAAGGCCATTGTTTCATAGACTAGGGGAAATTACAGCTGCCACCCCATGTCATTTCACTCCTATTCTACAAACCCCACCACTTCTCCCATGTTCTTTATACTCTCAGATATACGTGGCAGGAGAGAAGAGACCCTACCTCTAAGGACTTGGCTCACAGAGAATGGGAGCAGCGCTAGCCCCTCCCCAAACAGGCCTATGTCCTTCCACTTAGTGGCTCTCCATCTTCTTGTTTCCAATGCATCCCCATCTCCCAGCTTCTGGCACTGACACTGGCTGTGCCCCAGGCCTGATCTGCTGCCCCAGCGCATCTCTCCTCCAGGTTTCCTTCAAGCCACAGCTAAACTCTCCCTCTTCTACAGGAAGCCTTTCCTGGTCTCCCTTCATTTTCATGCCTTTCCTGTTGCTTATCCAGAGTTTATCCTGTCTATGGCTTCTCTATACACAGTTGTCTGCATGTTGTCTCCCCCATTAGACTGGGAGCTCCTTGACGGCAGGGACTATCTTTTGTCTTTCGCTGAATCCCCAGTGATTGGCACAGTACCTGGCACATAGTAGGAGCTTAATAATTGTTGACTAACTGCCTAACACACTCACTAGCCTTTTCCCATTGGGAAGAGTCCCAGACAAAGGAGGAGTTGGAAAGATCTGGGTTTGAGTTCTGGTTTGGTCGTGTGTCGGCTGTATGAACATGGACAAATAAATCACTTGACCTTGCTAGCTCTCAGCTTCCTCACCTGTAAAATGGGATTATAATCCCTGTTCTACCTCTCCCAGTGGGGTTGTGGAGAAAATCAAAGAAGGTGAGTGTAAAGAACCATACAAAAAGCAAGTGAAAACAGGGACCAGGGAATGTTTATGTCACAAAGTGTGGAGGGGTGAAAATGCAGGCCTGAAAAGGACAGGGGTAGAAGGACCAGGATGGGCCATCCAGGACAGCCCAGAAAGAGGCTGGACCATAGGGCACCAATGCTACCACCCTGGCAATTCTGTCATGGACCACTGGGTTTCCTTACCCTGATCACATGGGTCTAGCTTCTAGGAGACTAGTATGTACAGACGACAGCATTGGCTTCCTATGTGTCCTCGGGTGAGGCACTCCCCTCTGTGCAGCTAAGGTCCACCTCAGGGCAAAATAAGGGGACTAAACTGGATGTCTGGGGCACCTTCTCACTCTGCCTTTCTATGATCTTACAAAAAAAGGCGTCGGGTCCCCAAAAGCAGCCCAGTGATTGGGCCACTTGATTTCTGTCAGACAAGGCAGAAGCAAAGTATGAACAGGAATATCTCCTCGCAAAGCACAAGGGGCTGGCTACGTTCATCATTAGCCAGACTGAGAAAAAACATCTAGGTTCTCAAAAATGCCTTCTATGCCACGGAGGGCTGTCATTAACTCAAAACTCACTTCCAGCCCTGACTCAAGCTACAAGGCTAATGAGTGCTGGGCCAACTAGGTGGCTCAGGGGAGAGAGCCAGGCCTGGAGAAGGGATGACCTCAGTTCAAACCTGGCTTCCTAGCTGTGTGACCCTCCACTGCCTAGCCCTTACTGCTCTTCTGCCTTGGAACGGATAATTAGTATCAAGTCTAAGATGGAAGGCAAGAGTTTTTCTAAAACCCAAAGGCAATGTGTGTTTAGCAGAGGTACCCAAGGACCTCAGAAGCCCCACTGTTCCTCAGGAGGGCTGGTCCACTGTTCACTATCCTCTCAATTTGGTCAAGGAAAGAAAGGACCAGGCCTCCCTCCATGTTTCTCCTTATGACCTGAGTCCGCAACAGCAGTGGGGAGAACTGTCAGGCGGTAGGCTCCATGCTGACTTCAGGGCCTGCACAGAAGGCTTCAAAGGGATTGGGAGACAGGGGACTGAGAATCCCAGGAATACAAGATTCCTCTAATAAGTAAATAAGCCTCTCTAGACATTTTCCTCCCTGGCCCCAGCAAACATTTCGGGGATTTAGAACTGGAAGGGACCTTGGAAGCCATCTAGTCTGATGTCCTCATTTTTTTGGCGAGGAAACCCAGGAGGCCTCAGAGCTGCCCCAGGTCACCCAGGTAGCAAGGGACAGAGATGGGGTTGGAAAGCAGGCCCTCACACTCCAAATCCAGCACTCCTCCCATTGGGCCACCCTTTCCAAGTTCCCCATAGATGACATGATCAGGCACATGAGCACTGGAAGTCCTCTGCTGCAACCCCCAGTCACTCCATCCACTTACTTTTCTTCTATAACTGTCTGCCCATTGCTCCTTGTCTCTTCCACAATAATTTTCTCTTCCTCTGGGAGTAAGACTTGTGGGATGGAGTCCTTGCGAGCACCTGGGAAGTCAAGGCACTAATGAGATAAAGGTGTAGAAGCATCAGCTGAAATGCTGTGCAGAGCATCAAGACCCCTCTGCCATTCTACAGGACCACTGCAATCTGCTGATGGACACCTAACTAACTGAGCCATTGACTCAGGGGGGCCCATGTAATACACAAGTCACATCCTCCTCAAAGGGTACAGCAGTAGTTTCCAACTCTTACCAGAGAGGTGGGGGACCACAGGTATGGAATAAGGCATGCCTCACCGCAAGCCGACAAGTTGTTGGTATACTTTTCTTAAATGTCCTCATCTTTGGCAATGAGGAAGTTACTGAAGGCATGGCAACGTAAGAAAGGACACATCAAGAAAACATTCTCCACACACACACTGCCATTAAAAAGCCAAACCAAACCAAACCAACCAAGAGCATGATGGATGGGAAGGTCACCTGCTATCAAAAGATTCTCTTCTACCTCCTTTACAACCAATCACATTTAAGCCCAAGTATTTGCTTGGCTCCTTTGGGCCACTCAGACAGAGAAGCCACAAAAGAGACAACCAAATCCTTGCTGGTAGTTACTCAAGCTCTTCCTAGACTGTAAAAGCCAGGAGGGCAAGAATCTTTCTCAATGATCTTTGACTGGGCACAGGACCAATATTGTACCTCTGCCACAGCACTGCTATGGCTTCAGGGAACGAGAACCCTGAAAAACAACATAAGTGGGAACTGAAAGACCTTGGCTCACTTTGGTCAATGCTGCTGGCCCCTGGGTGCTCAGTTAAGCCCAAAGCCAGAGCTCCTTCACTCTTGTCCTTTCCCCAACAGCACTTGCATAGGAGGCACTATTTCCAGATTTTCAGAATAGCTCTGAAGCTGGGGTTTGATCAAGCCTCATTCTCGAAAATGTGCAACTGATCAAAGATAGTATTTTAACTTCCTTTCCAAATGTGCCTAGAAGATGAGATTAGCATCTCTTCACAGATACAGGTACTCTTTGGGCTCTTTAATTCCTAACAAGAGCTGGTGAGGGTATCTGCATACTTCAAAGAAAGAGCACTTGAAAAAAGTTTGGGTTTTTTTTTCTTTTTCATTTTTATCACCTCCAGTTCTTGCACTCTTTTGCCTCTCTCTAGGTGGAGCTGAGCAACGCATAAACAAAGGGCTGGGTCACCACAACAGCTTTATCTTCAAGATCTAGTCCTGTGTGTAGCCTGTGCTACTCCCGTTTCCTGTGGACTGCTTCAGTCGCACCATGCACCCAGTGGCATGGCTCCAAATCTCAGGAAAGGCAGTCATCATTGAGGAGCTCCCCAGTACTGGGGAGTGGGGAGCAGGGGATACATCCCTGGGGGCAGGGACCCATACCTGAGCCATGGCTTTGCTGAAGGCCTGCACTGGCACTGGTGCAGTAGGCCTCAATCACTCTCAAGATCTGGGCATCTTCTTCCAAGGCTGCTGTGCCTGGCAGGGGAAGAGTAGCAATGACTTTACAAACAACTCTCCAAGGGGGACCTGAATCTAAGCCACGGGGTACTGTCCCTCTGACTAGTGGGAAGGAGAGAGACCCTGTCATTCAAGGGGTATACCAGCATCAAGCCAGGTCCTTCCCTTCCCCTGAGACCTTAGCAGGACAGAGAGCATTTCTTCTTGCCCATGGTGCCAGGCCACAGGAGCCTCACAAGACTGCAGATAGAATGGATGTGGATTTCAGAAATCATTCAAGTATATGCCCATTCTCCCATCATTTTACAGAAGAGAATACTGAGGCCCAATAGGGCATACCCAATATGACACAGGTAGTAAACAACAGAGGCAGAATTTGAACCCAGGTCTTCTAACTCCAGTTTCAGTGCTGTTCCTACTGCATTGTGTTCTTTAATTGGTGGCTCCAAAGTCACCTCTTCCAGAAAACCTTCCTCTCATTTAATTCCATTCACCTTCCAGCCCACCAGCATGGCCCCTGACTCAGCTGCTTCCCAGGATACCTCTCAGGAATTGTTCACAATGCTTGTGGCAGAGCACAAGGGCAATGCCTGCCATATTGGCTTTCAGTGTAATAACAATAATAACCATAATAATAACTTCCTTGAACACCAATTCATGTTGTGAGAGGGGAGGTACAAGGGCAAAGGAGGGTTGAATCTAATATTATTGCCATTTTATAGACAGGGAAACTGAGGCTAGGAGAGGCTAACAAGTTTGCACAAGCTCACAGGGAAAAGATGCAAACCCAGATCTGGCTGACTCTAAGGCCAGGGCTCTCTTCCCCCATTCATCCATGAGCATGCCACAATCAATGAATAGGGCAGAGTAGAGAGAGTTCTGAGACCAGAAAGAACAATAAGGGCCATTCCAAACCAAACAGCTTCATTCATCAGGGGAGGCATTTGAGACCCAGAAAGGGGAATGAAATGACTTACTCAAGTGGCAAGTGACAGAGGCAGGATCTGAATCCAGGGCCCCTGATTACACAGTGATCCTTCCACTAAAACCATTCTGCTGGACCTAGTCAGGAAGGCCTGTGTCACTGTCACTTGACCCATCTGTTTCATGGACCTTTAGAAGTCTAGGAGCTCTCTGGGCCAGAGAAAATTCATGCTTACTCCTCAATGAAGGTCTCCGGGATGGAGCCAATGGCCAGTCTACCCCTGTCGCTGCTCAAGAGAGACCGGCCAGACCGATTCTTTAGTCTGGCACTCCTTCCCCTGTGGCTACATTTCTGTGACTAATTTCTCAGACAACTAATAATAGCTAAGGCACTGTGCTCAGCGTTTTATAATTAGCATCTCATTCATTTGCTAGTGCTATTACAATCCCAATTTTACAGATAAGGAAACTGAGGCAATTCACAGCACACCAGAGGGTCCTGAGAGTCTAAGGTTTCCCTCCTGAGGTCTAGCTCAGCTACCAGGGAAACCTCTCTTGAATGAGAGCCATTTCTAAAAGTCTACAGAACATACCCCTAGGGAGGCCCTGCAACTATACAGTTGAAAGGGGCAGCCAGAAAGATTCTCCACAGAATGAAGTCAAGTGGCATCTGATTGGGAAGCCCTTAAGCCTCAAGAGAGCATCTTGGCTCCCCCTAACCGCTCAGCTACTCCATTCCCCGCAGTGGTATCAAATTTGAGCCTGCACCCCCACTCCAGCCTACTATTCCAGCAGCAGGAGAGTCCTAGCAAATGCAGGGCATCCACAGAGCCTGGGGATGAATGAGAATGCTGATGATGATCCTGGGCCCTCAACAAATGCAGAGGATCATGGTCAAAGGGCCTGGCCAGGGACCAAGCTTACTTAATTAAGGGGCTTTGGAAGAAAGAGGAGGAGGAGCCTTCACAGCCAGATGATGCCCACTGCTGCAGTATGTGACTGTAACGTGTTATAATTTGCATTTATTGCTGTCTCAGGCTTCTTTCTTAGATATTCCCATGCAATGGCATGTAGGCACTATTGTCGTATGGGCATTGGTGGGCCTCTGCATGACCACTATATCTGGCCACTGTGTCCAACTCTGCGTATGACATTATATATGTATACCTACTGTGAGACTTGGGTTTGCCATGTGGATTAATGCTACTTACATCATTATCATAAAAGGAAGCAGTTCTATAGCAAGTCATTTCACTGATGTTTGCCTCAGTTTCCCCATTTGTAAAACAGGAAGAATAAAGGCACCTGCCTCCCTCAAACAAGATATTTGTAAAGCCCTTAGCATAGTGCACAGCACATAGTAGGCACTATAAAAACATTTATTCCTTTCTCCTTCCCCTTTTCCCTATCACATTCAAACCCCCTGCTTCCTCCAGCAGTACATGGCTGTGGCCATGCCCACCCTTTGGTGCTAGTCATTCCTAGAGCTGTAGGCATGAGTGGGCATAGGTGGCATTACTCAGAACTGAGGATCTCCAGGCCAAGTTGCCCTTGCTCTATTTCTTCAAACCAACCAACCAACCAACCAACCAACCAACCAACCACAGAAGTAACTTTTGGGAAGTCCACCTGTCCGCCCACCCATAGCACATACTTTTCCTAATGACATATTCTTCCTCTGATGCTTTTCTCTCTGTTTTTCTTTTATGGAGAAACTTCTTCATTGTTTTGGGGCTCTTGCTGGAATCCTGTGAGAGACAGAATGTTTCTCATAAATTAATCGCTCCCCAAAGCAGAACTTGAGGTCAAAAAGACAAATATATGCAAAGAGAAGGCCCCTGCCTGTATTTTGCCTGTCTATCCGCATGAGGGTACCTCAGAGCCTTTACACAGGGGGGCACCTATATTCTGTCCCAGTATTCCCCACATGGCTGGTGATGAGAGCTATGTAACACCCAGAGGGTGGGCTGGAGAAGCCCCCAGGAGGCAAGTGCTCCTAGGGAGGATACCACTTACCAACTAGGTATTTGAACCCAGCAAGAGAAATGGCAAGACTGCCCACAAGGCTCATGTCTATTGTCTGCCAAAGCCCCTGAATATGAGGTTATCAGGGAGTTTCAGGCAGGTTTAAAGGGTTCATCCTAGCAAGAGTTCTCTTGTGCCTCCCCCAAGATGGGGAAACTGAGACTTCACTCAAGGACAAGTGACTTCCACCAATGTGTCAGAGAGAGGAATTGAATTTAAAAAACTTCTTAGTGCACAAGATGCTGGCGTCTGCTGACCCGACTGACATTTCCTCAAATTCTCTCTAAATGACCAAATGTACACGGCCATATAGGGCGCCTCCCATGTCAGCAGGTGGACAAGGAGCAGACCATCAGGCCAGACTTACAGTTCGAAGTCAGAAACTGACCCACAGTAGATATGAAATGTCTGTCCAGCATCACAGAGGAACACATCAATTGCGACCCAAGATGTAGGACTCCAGAGCTGACAGGGACCTGGAGGCCTTGGAACCCCAAATCCTGTCCCCTCAATATCACTGTATTATCAGTCCTGTGACCTTGGCTGCCAAGTGCTTTTAAGCATCTCTAAAAGTTCTAGATGAGTTGCCAATGTGTACTAGAAGAGGGAGTTTCTACATGGGGAGATCCTGCCACAGTTTCAGTCATGGCTTTTCCTCCGTCACCCTTCCCCCTCCACCCCCACTGCACCACCATTCCATCAAGTGCTACCTTAGGAAGGTGCAGAAGACAAGACCCACTTTTCTCCCCAGGCACACTTAACGTGCCTGACTTGAAAGCAACAGGAGAGGGGGAAATAGTCCATGCAGCACTTCTAGGACTGTTTAGCAAGCGGGGCCCGGGTTGGGTTATGCAGATTCAACAAGTACTCACTGTAGCAGTACTGACAGAGGGGAAGCGAATGGAGGAGGAGGAGGACAGCTTTGTACATTAGGGACAGAGGAGGGCAGTGCAAGCGTTAGGAGGGCCGCGGGGACACTTTCTACCCTTACCTTCAAGATATAAGACATCCTCTAAAAAGGGATATGTAAAGAGAGAGAAGAAAAGCATGAGAAAGGCTGATTGTTACACCGGCCAGGTTCATTCCGCAATCATCTTCAAACGACATGAGAGATGTTAGTGCCACTTTAGCCCCTCCTCAGTGGGTCCCACCATTGTCACAGCTTTCCCCGTTAGTTTTCCATGGAAAATCATGCGCTCCGTGCAGAATCCCAGATGTTGAACACTCCGTGCTAAAGACACAATGACCAACTCCCTCCAGCAGGGGGACAAAAAGGGCTCATGCCTCAAGTTTTAATAGATTAGTGGGGTGCGGGAGGATCTTGTGGACTGGACCTTAACCAGAACCTAACCTTTTTACCCAATACTCCAATGGGCCTGTGAACTCACTGATGTGACTGGCCCCTCCACAAATGCATATCTCAACCCCTCTGGGCCTGTCCAGCCCCTGTGACTCCTGCCCGTGTTCTCCCCCATTTTACTAGTTACTTCAAAGTAAGATGGAGAGGAGAGATACAGCTAGGGAAAATTGGGACATTTTGCTCAGGTCACCTTAAAAAGAGGATCCCTGGATGACTTTGGGGAATCCAGAAAAAAATTGAGTGTTTCTCAGTCCCCTTCCTGAGTACTCATGTGTACTGAAGAGTCAATTTGGGTTCCGGCTTTGAAAATGAGATCAGGGAGTCCCAGGGGGCCCCTGTTTTCTTCTGATCTATTCTTCTCTGAGTACTGAAGCCATGGATTTGACAAGGAAGCTAAATGTCCACTCTTACATGAAAGTGACATTGGATGGTGCTAAACCGTGTTCCAACGCCTTTCTAGCCCCATCTGGAAGGATACGTGGCCTCAACCCCCACCCCCAGCTCCCCATCCTGAGAAGGCTGCTCCCAGCTGACAAAAACAGGTGCACTCAACACTGAATCAGACCTGGAAAAGGAACTTTTACTTGTGATTGAGCATCTTTTCTGAAATCGGAAACCAAGACTAGAAACAGGTCAAGGAAATAGGCTCCAATGGGCTGGAAAAGGTAAAAACTGAACACAAGTTACGTCATTTGGTGACTGGGGTTTCCTGGCCATGGCCTGAACAGGAACAGGAGGGTGAAATCCCCACATCCCTCAACCCCAGTAGACTCTTGGGGTTTAACTCTAAGAAGTTCTCTTCCCCACTTCACTTTTTCTATGAAAGCCCTTACAGAGAATTCTCTCTACTTGGGCCTTGATTTCCCAATTCTGACCTTTCCACTTCTAGCCTTCCCATCCGAATGCATTTCAGTGCTTTGCCATCTCCAAGCAGGTGACTCATGAACAATTCCACACCCAGAAGTCTCCACGTTTGGGGCTAGGAAACAATTGCCAAAAATCTAGAATGCTGAAAGAGGGCTCAGAGGAACGATTGGGGTCCACTCAAATGAAGATCAAAGGATCACAAATCCCAAGTTGAAAGGTACCTTCAGAGGTCCTCTAGTTCAATCCTTTCGTTTTACAGAGGAAGAAACTGAGGCCCAGAGGGAGAGAGGGCTTGCCCATGGTCACACAGCTCAAAAGTAGCAAAATCAAGATTTGGACCCAAGTCCTTCCTCTGACCTTAAATCCTGCATTCTTTCACCATACAATGCTGCCTCTTTCTCATTTGAGACTTGGCAGAAGGCGTACACCATCAGAAATCATAATGATAACTTGAGTTTGATGAATTCATTAAAAATCCCAAATAGGGCTTGCAGATGGAACCCCTTAGCCCTCAGCTGCCTACCTAGGTGCCTACAAAATAAAGGAGGGTGCCCCAAAGGGGCTCCCCAAGGGAACCTTGAGTGTGGAGATTGAGAGATAGCCTGCAAGGAATTCAGGAAATCTTTACTAATACATAGCAACCAATGAAGAGTCTTGCTAAGTGTATGGGATCCCAGAAATGTCAGTACATCCTCCAAATGAATCTCTAGGAAAGGGAAATAGCTCTGGAACTCCCTTCTCAGCACTAAGAAATAGACCACTTGTAGCAGGATTACCTCTTTGTAACCTAGAGCTGCTGACGGTCTAAGAGGAGGTGCGGGTCTGAGACAACTTAAGCTCCAGGGCTTTGGAATTGGGGGAGGCTCCAGTGGTCCTCGAGGTTGTCCGGCAGCACTAGAAGACTGGGAAAATGTCTCATGAGATGCTGGCATTCTGCCATGTCAACACTATCACAAGGTACATGGGGGAAAAAACAAGTCATAGGCCCAGAGCAGAGAATGGTATGGCTGGAAGGAGCCATGGAGAGTATCTAGTCCACCACCACCACCGCCACCACCACCTCATTTTTCAGCAGGAGAAACAGAAGCCCAGAGATAGCGTGGTTTTGATGGCTCTGCCACAATGGCCCAGTCCCACCCCCACTCCCACCACCAGAAATAGGAAAGGGGAAGATGAGTTATCCATGTAGGGGTGGGATGATGACCTCCTAGAGTTTCACCACTAAATTTTCTCGGTCCAGATTATAGAATTGCTTTACCACGTGGACAGCATTAGATGAGCTAACCCACCTGAGAGAACTGTTGTCTGTGTTCTCAAACCTTAATTTGAGTTGTTTTTTAGGATGTCAGTTAGATCCTATTTTCTGGGCCAAGAAAGTGGAGCTGATATGGAAATACTGGCCTCTTGAGTCTGACTCCTAAAGCCACATGGAGTCACCGCCTCTTATTTGGTATAGAAATCATGTCACTAAACTGGACTTCTGGACATCAGAACTTGGGAGGATTTCTCCAGGGGATGGGCTGGAGGTTCCCTTTGAAATCTCTATTCAAGGATGGTCTACTGAGCAAATGAATATGGAGGGCCAATAAAGTTCTAGGGGCAGCCAGAGGGTAGGTGGTAGGGAACATGGTCTGAGTGCTCATTATTTCTGTGCAAGGGAAGAAAGAGTAAGTAAGTAAGTAAGTAAGAGGCGGAACATAATGTTCAAACGCTGGCCCTGCCACCTGCTCACTGGAAGAGCTTGGGCAAGTTGCTTCACCTTGCTGAGCCTTGGTTTCCTCCTCTGTAAAATGGGACTAATGACACTAGAGCTAGCCCCACCACCACCACCACCACCAGAGGAATTACTGTTGCTATTGAGACTGTGTCTATTCACAACATGATGCTCCTTACAAATATAGCTGGCTAAGTCACCAATGCTCCCAAGCAGAAATTCCTCTTGGAAGATAGGAACTGTTAGCCGTGTTATGGCATGAATCTAGCTACAGGTGACAAAGCTACAGTCTCTATGCCTCTACTGCTGGCTCTGCATTGGGGTGTCTCCTGCTCTACGTTAGTAAGGTGTCCTGACTGCTGAAGATCAGGAGAAGGTGCAATATACAAACACAGGCCACATGCTGGCGGCTTTTCAGACGTCTTCGATACATGGCGCGACACACGGGACTTGCCGTGGAAGCAGAGACACTCATCGATACCTGGACCTCATCAGACTCCCCAGGGGCAGAACCAAGCCCAGTGCTTACAGACTGGGCGCTCCATGACTGGGTTTTCACAAGCACGCTGCCTGAGCCAGTGCCCCTGATTAGTCTGTGCAGGTGATCCAGCCACTCCTGGAGATCCTGGCTGCTGGAACAGAACACCATCATCCTGTCGAACAGGGGACCTGCGAGTGGAATGGGTGGAAGATGAGCTAACCAGTGACCCTCCTCTTTGAAGGAGTCCTACAGGGATGACCATTACCAGACCCATGAATCCCTGGGCAAATATAGCTTGCTCACTACTCCTACAGGGCCTTGAGCCACAGCTACTAGAGACTTGGCACTGCCCAAAGGTTCCATGTCGGAAACTTATGACATTAAGGAAGAGGTGTTACCCCTGGCACACTAAGGACCATGGGACCTTTCCGTCTGATGTGCAGCTGAAACCTTCCCTAGCTGGGGTCTCCCCTATTAGAGTATGGGCTCCCTGGGGGCAGTCTCAGCAGATGCTGCCTGACTCTTGGCTTTGGCTCCCCATCACTGAGCACAATGCTTTGGTCACAGTAAGGACTTAATAAATGTTTGTTCATTTGACATTCATCTGCAAAGTCTCCTACTGGAAGGTGTCTCAGCTCAAAGAAACCCCCTTGTTACTTTCCAGCCATGTCTTCTATTTTGTTCCTTACATCACTCTAAAGGGACGGTAAAACTCCAAGAGAATATGTCTTTCAGTATCACCGACTGAAATGCTTGTTATTCAGAACTTTCATTTCATCACTTTGGCGAACTCCCAGTGTGGAAATTCTCTTTGATGACAGCCTGACAACTTGTCTATAATTTCTCATCATCTTACTGAGAGCTGCCCGGGGCCCTGAAAGTTGAAGGAGCTGACTCATGTTTAGGCACCTTCTCTAAGGCCAAGATTTGAATGCAAGTCTTCCTGACTCCAAGGCTAACCCTCCAAGCTGTCTCTTGGAGTTTTCATTTTGTTGGTGTAGCAAATGCCTGGTGTGGAAACATCTGCCACCGATCTACTTCAAGCACTACTCGGCAGCAGAGGGCCTTAGAGACTTGCCTTGGCCTCAGAGAGGTTAAGTACTTTGCCCAGGGTCACACAACTAGTCTGAGGCAGGATGTGAACCCAGATGTTCCAGTGTCTCAAGATGAACACAGCAGTCCTTTCCAAGTTTAAAATTCTAGGATTCTGCAGATTTCCCCCTCCCAAGGGAGTCCATTCCACTGTAGGAATAGCTCTCGCTGCTAGGAAATCTTCTCTTCCTGTGCCCCCTGCCCCCACCCCACCCCTGGGTCTGATGACATTTTTAAAGACAATTTTAAATCTTGCATTCTCACAGGCTGGGTGAGAATCATGCTGGGGCCTCAAAAGGCTTTCCACCTGAAGGGAGGAAAAGAAAAGAAGTCCCCATGACTCCCCTCTGATATATCTCAATAGGTCTTTTTTTAACCCTCACCTTCCCTCTTGGAGTCAATACTGTGTATTGGCCCCAAGGCAGAAGAGTGGTAAGGGCTAGGCAATGGGGGTGAAGTGACTTGTCCAGGTCACACAGCTGGGAAGTGTCTGAGGTCACATTTGAACCCAGGACCTCCCATCTCTAGACCTGGCTCTCAATCCACTGAGCTACCCAGCTGCCCCCAACAGGTCTTGATTCAGTTCAGTTAAAGTTTACTAAGCACTCCACTATGTGCCTTGCACACACACCCCAGAGTGCTGGTGATACAATGGAAAACCATTTATGGAGCTAAGCACTGGAGGAACAAATGGGGAATAAAGCCAGCATCCCTGGCCTCAAGGAGCTT
Source organism: Monodelphis domestica (assembly GCF_027887165.1). Classification (NCBI taxonomy): domain Eukaryota; kingdom Metazoa; phylum Chordata; class Mammalia; order Didelphimorphia; family Didelphidae; genus Monodelphis; species Monodelphis domestica. The sequence goes on along the minus strand of NC_077235.1, from coordinate 47,039,443 downwards.
ACAATCAAATGGAGGGGACGTAAGGACAAAATGAAACAAATGAGGATAGAAAGGGTGGGACAGAGCAGCCAGCTGGGCTAGGTGGGCTGGGAGACCGTAGTGGACGAGATCCCCAATAGATGGGGCTGGGGCCAAGAGGGGGTAGAGGCCATCCTGAGGTGGACCTTGGACCAGGAAAATGAGGAGCCTAATGGCAAGGGGGTGACTTCCCATCTCCCATTCCTCTCCCATCTCAGGGCAGGGAGGGGAAGACCAATTGGCTTTGCCACCCCCTCCCCCAATTGCAGAGGAGCAAGGACATTTCTGTACCAACCTGCTATTTCAAATGCATAGTCACCACCTTCACTTTCATCCAGTCTTGTCAGCATCATTCCTGCAATTGGGAGTTTTCCCTGCCACAATGAGAAGGAAAAGGTTACTGATGACTCCCAATCTCCAAGGGCCTGGCATTCGCAGCACTGTTTCTGACTTTCTCGGGAGTCGCCTGCTGAGTTTTTGTGGAAGGGTCACAGGGATCATGCATGTGGAGCTGAACTGGGCCTCAGGGGCCATCTAGTGCAAGCCATTCATTTCAGAGATGAAGGACCTAAGGCCCAGAGACGTGACCACACAGCTATTGAGGGGCAGATATGAGCTTGGAACATGGGTCTGCTGGTCTCCATGCCCAATACCCTCTCCATGGAGCCAAGCCTCTCTTTGGTTTAGCAAAGTCTCTTCAAGCTGAATTTTAATTTGCTAAAAGAGAGAGGGAGAAAAGGGAAGACTGCCTGTAGGTAGCTGGTCAGGCTTCATTTCATTTTGAACTGTCTGGCACCTTTTCTCCCTGGATTCATCAGAAGTGGGGGAAGCAGAGCTGGAACTGACCAGGGGAGACTGAGTCCATGCCCTGACTCAAAGAACCAGGGGAGCTGGAATCTTCCTGCTACTCATGGCCACTTGAAGAGTCACCCTCTGCTCAGCAATATCCTCTCCTCTGAGGTTCACTGTATCTTGTCTGAGTCCTACCTGCTATCTATCACTTATGGACCCTTTGGTCACTTTCCCTCCACTGTACTAACTGGCTCACAGTCATCTTCCTCACTGCAGCACCCATCCCCTAACAACTGCCTTGGCCCCCTCCTACTTCAATCTCTGCAACTTCCATGACCTCTGTCTTCAGTCTACCTCAACCACACACAGGAGAGGACATAGCCAAGACCTGCCCCCAACTCCAATTTTCCCAGGTGCCAGAATTCCCAGTTAGCCATTCCTGCAAATTGGGATGGTCTGAGGCCCACCTACAAGGTGCCAGTGACTTTGAGTTCCAGTTGTTTCTAGGGCCCTGAATGAACCAAGATTACAGACCAAAGGAAATCTACCTTTTTAAGAAGTCTGACAAGATTCCTGAAGCCCACAGCCTGAAGAGTCCAATTAGGCAGAGTGGCTATCATGAGGATGACCTTTTTCTTTTCTAAATGTCAATGATGTAGGGTGGGCAAGTGCTGCTGCTAATAGTGTCTAGACACTCCCTCGGAACTCCGGGTATGGACACTTAGCATGACAGCCAGAGCAGAGAGTGCACAGGATGCAGTCATTAGGAGGAAATGGAATATGCCTTGAATTAAGGACTATTTGCCCTTATGGGACTCATCTAACAGCTAAGGGAGTCAGGTCCAGGCATGTGGGTGGGTGGGCCAGAGCTCTATCTGGCTGTCAGACAGCTGGCCAACACTTCTGGCACCATGATGACCATGACAGCAAGGATGATAATGATAATGATGATGACAGAGGTGTGGCCCATGCAGAGCTGGGGGTATCTCAATAGGGACAGGGGCTCCATCAAACAGCCACTGACCTGAAAGATAAAGCCACTCATCCGAGGACTTGCTGAAACCATGAGTAAAACGCTTGGAAATAACAAGAAATATCTTTCTTCTTTCTCCTAGAGTAGAGTGAAGGGAGAGAGAGAAAACACCATGTTCAGAAATCATCAGCCACAGCACTGCTGGGTTTGTACCCCAAAGAGATAAGGGACAAAAAGACTTGTACAAGAATATTCATAGCTGCTCTTTGTGGTGGCCAAAAATTGGAAAATGAGGGGATGCCCTTCGATTGGGGAATGGCTGAACAAATTGTGGTATATGTTGGTGATGGAATACTATTGTGCTCAAAGGAATAATTAAGTGGAGAAGTTCCATGGAGACTGGAACAACCTCCAGGAAGTGATGCAGAGCGAGAGGAGCAGAACCAGGAGAACATTGTACACAGAGACTGATACACGGTGGCACAATCGATTGTAATGGACTTCTCTACTAGCAGCAATGCAATGATCCAGGGCAGTTCTGAGGGACTTAGGAGAAATAATGCTATTCACACCCAGAGAAAGAACTGTGGGAGTAGAAATGCAAAAAAAAAAACACATGACATCACTTATCACATGTCTATAGGTGCATGGGATTTGGGGTTTAGGCTTTAATAATCACTCAATAGCAAAAATGAATAATATGGAAATAGGCATCAAGTGATAATATTTGTACAACCCAGTGGAATTGCTTGTCGGCTCTGGAAGGGGGAGGGAAAAGGAGAGGGAAAGAAAATGAATTATGAAAACATGGGAAAATATTTTTCAAAAAATAAATAAATAAAATTTTAAAAAGAAAAGAAAAAGAAATCAGATATGTTTTTTTCAAGGCCTAGATTCAAAAAGAGTGCTGCTGAATATCCAGAGCACTGGACCTGAAGTCAGAAGACTTGAGTTCAAATCTGCTCTCAGACACTTACTAGCTGTGTGACCAGGCACTTCACTCACCACGGTTGGCTTCAGCTGCCTCAATTGTAAAATGAGAATCATAATAGCACCTCCCTTCCAGGGTTGTTATGAGGATCAAATGAGATAAAGTGTGTAAGGTATTTTACAAATCTTAAAGTACTGTATAAATGTTAGCTATTGAGGGCAGCTGAGTGGATCAGCCAGGCCTGGAGACAGGAGGTCCTGGGTTCAAATCTGGTCTCAGAAACTTCCTAGCTGTGTGACCCTGGGCAAGTCACTTAACCCCAATTGCCTAATCCTTATTGCTCTTCTGCCTTAGAGCCAATCCATGGTATTGATTTTATTGATTCTAAGATGGAAGGTAAGGGTTTAAACAATTTCAAATAAAATAAAATAAATAAAAAGCCTTTCTTAATTATTCCAAATTGTATGAAACTATGACATTTCTGTGATGCTGAATGCCCAAACGAATTGGAAACTTGGAGATTCTCTTCCTCTGCCACTCAACAGGTTTGTAAGTAGATAGGCAGATGGACAGAAAGACAAAGAGACAAATAGATAGGAAGATCTCCAAAAGATCGTAGAAGTAAGGTAGGCCTTATAAGCCAGTATCCACACAGCTCTTGGGAGGCTTCTTTGTTTCCTAAAATGGATTTCTGAAAGCTAAGGATGCCCAGAGAGGGTTAAATGAGGCTGCTGAACAAAAGACAGGTACACAGCCCTAAAGCTAAGATTAAATCTTTCATTTCTACTTCTTTCTGAGTCCATAGTCCCAGATAAGAATTTAGGATTAGGAATTACCAAAATTTCCCCTTAGGCTTGGCAAGTAAATGAACTTGAACAAAACTGAGATCTAAGTAAAGGAAACAAGAGGTCTTTGTCCTCTGCCCTCTAGGCCTGAATGGCTACCTTTAGTCTATAGATCTTTTAGCAGTAAAAATAGAAACAAGTACATCTTGGCTTTGGTGCCATAGTTTGGCCAGTGAAAAGCCTCATGGTTCCCCCAAATATCCTATGTGCATGACTGCAAAGGTCCAGGTTTCTGTGCATGAATATCCACATGTACAGAGAACCCCAAAAGATTTAGTATGGTTTTAAGGTAGTAAAAGCTCATCAAGAGTTTGGGGAGAGCCTCTATTATATTGTATGCTATCCACTATTACGTTGTACCTTTTCTAGAACTTTCTTGTGAGCTTGTCTTCCCTTTCCTGAAGGGCAGGCAGCATTCCTTATGTTTCTCCCCTAATTTCTAAGTGCCCAGCACAAAGAAACGCTCAACTTCTGGACCCCAAATCCTCTCTTTGGGCCCCGGCAGGGGAACAAATCATGTCACAGTCGAAATTTCTTACCTCACTGGTGCCACCCTGCACCATTACTTGCGACATAAAGATGACATTGCCCAAGGTTTTGATATCATCTCCTTCCCAGCCCTGAATGGTTTCGGAAAGAATCTGCAACTCCAGCTGTTTTTTCTTTCTCAGGTCCTGACACTGGGCCTGTGGAGCCAAAGCCCAGCCTCTTTTGTTACCTTTCTCATTTAAAGTGCGACACACTTTCTGGGGAAAGGGAGGTAAACGATTATTGAAATTAGACGGGATTGGGGGTGATAAAAGTGGCAGGAGATTAAAGCACTCACAGTAGGGCTTGGAGGGCTAGACAGTTCCAGCTGTGTAGAAGGTGAGGCCCTGGAAGGGAGCTGCGGATCACAGAAGCTCCAAGTTCAGAGGGTCCCCTGAGGTCATGCTACTAATCCATACTGAGCTAGCCTGTGGTCCCCTGAAATCCCTACATTTTTTCCGATGAACTGCTATCTCGTCATGCCTACCATAGATTTACACAGCTGATTTTTTGCACCAGGTCTAAGACTTTATGTTGATTCGTATTCCATTTATTCTCTGTGATCCAATACATTGCTAGTCCTTCCAGCTATGTGTTATCTGTACATTTGGTAAGCAAGACATCGGAGCCTTTCTCCAGGTGACTGATTAAAATGGTAAGCAGCATAGAGACAAGCCAAGACCCCTGGGGCGCTCCACCAGAGACTTCCTTCCATTCTGAGGAGAAGACATGACTTTTCTTTTAATCCAGTTATTAGACCTGTCCCGAATCCATCCAACGGTATTTATCTAGCCTACATCTCTCCACATTTTCCACAAGACTATCGTGAAAGATTTTACCAACTGCTTGGCTAAAATCTACATTTTTCTCAGGCCCAAGTAGCTTCTTGAAAGTGAGAGAAAACCGACAATAAGAGGAAAATTACCCTAACACTGAAAAGAAAATTTTAGCCTTTATGTCACCACCATTCAAATCAATCTTGTGTTGAAAACATATGTTTTCTGGCTTACACTTTAATTAGGCCAGCAGTGGGTCTCTCTAAATAATGCAATAAATTGCATTAGGAGAAGATGAAGAAAATTCAGAATGAGCTGGGGCTGGCAAAGAATGCTAAGGATGCCAAAAAGGACCTTTTTTAGACTCCAGGCCAGAGTTAAAAGACAATGACTAGAAGTAGGAAATTGCCTACATGAAGAGAAGCAGATTTCGATTTGATGTAAGAAAAAAAACTTCCCAACAATTCCAGCTGTTCAAAAATGGATGGGGCTGCCTGAAGAGGCAGTGGGCTCCCCCCTCATTTGGAGGTTTTTAAGCAAAAGTTGGAGGACTATCAGGGATGCTGTGGAAGGGATTCTTGTTCAGATACCTGTTGACTATTGACTGAGATTCTGTCCAACTATGAGAGTCTGGGATAATTCAGTTCCCTGATGACAAACAACTCCCAGTATGCCAATTGTGTTTTATGAATATACAAATATCAAAATTCTATTGAATCTTAACAATGGAGAACAGTTTATTGGCTCCCCCGCTCAAAGTAAGTGCACACAAGAGCACATGCTGAGTTATGCCCATGGTTCAAAATGAGGTGGGTTGTTTTCATTTCATGCTCTTGCCAAAACCTTTGTTGTCTTCTTTCATGAAACCATCACATCTTTTCTCAAACCAGAGGAGGCAAAGGATGTAGTTGAAAGCTCATTAGCGTTGGAGTTGGGCAAACTGGTTTTGAATGTTGATTATATCACTTCTTAGCCATGTGGCAAAAATGGAACAGAATGGGAAAAGGGAAGAAGTAAGACCACTAAATACTTGGAGCTAAGTAACTGAAAGGAGGTTCCCTGTAGAAGGAGCTGGACCCTCTAAGGAGGGAGCACTTGCTCAGCTCCCAAAGAATGAGGATGTGGATAGATCTCACTTTCTATAGCTCTGAGGGCAGAATGGAGCCATTATTTGCCCCATAATAGAGATCTCTACTGTCTTCCACAATGCAACAGAAAACCTTCTAAGGTCTGTCAAAATGGATGACAACTCCCCAGTTTGGGCGATTCAGGTAGGCACAAAGGATATGGCCTAGCAGGAGCCTGGAAGTTACTGTCAAAGATTTTGAAGTCATGGGCAAGAAAGTGAAGACCTCAGAGATACTGGTGACACTGGCATCCCCGCTGCCCATTGAGGGCAAAGTTTCAGAAGTGAAAGGAAGGTTTGGTAAGTGAACAGCTGCTTAAGAAGATGGCAACTTGTATTGGATCTCTAGGCCAAGGTTCAAAATATAGGAAGGTGAGGCTTGAGCCAGGGCCAGGATATACTTGACAAGAGAAGGAGAAAAAGCATTTGCCCAGATTCTTACAAAGCTAATCAAAAGAACTTTACACTAAAAAGGAAGACGGCAGGAGAAACCCAACTATATGCTTCCATCAAACTCTATTCTAATGGTTGCCAAACTTCCATAGTGGTAGAACCCTTCAATTTAAACAAGTCTTCAGCAGAACTCTTACAGTAAAATCCTCTCAAATTATTATTATTATTAGTGCCTACTGTCAAACTATATAAGGTTCTTTTTAAAAAATAAATTTGGGATATTTCAGGGTTCCCTACAGCACAGTTTGAGAAATAATGCTCTGTGTCATAGGAAGAAGCTACGCTGTAGGAAGAAGAGCAGTAGAGACAGTCAAAACTTCAAAGGAAACAAATACAAAAAGGAGGTGAGCAGCAAAAACCATAGCTTCAGATAGCTGTACACAAATGCACCCAAAAGGGATAACAAGCAAGGTTTACCAGAGATCCTACTGCATGGAGGCAAATTCAACTTCAGTGAAATCACCAGGACTTTCTGGGATAGGTCTTGTGAAATGGAATATGGATTTAAAAGGACAGAACATAGTCAAAAGAAGGATAAAGATACATAAAGGCAGGGGAAGTCTAATTTTATGAAGAAGATATAGTGGCATCAAAAAAATCCAGAAACCAGACTTGAAAAGTGTGGTAGAGAGCATTTGGGTAAAGATGGAGAGAGGCATAAAACAAAGCAACATTGTCATGTGGAGTAAACTACAGACCACCTATTCAGAAAGAAGAAATGAATAAAGAGTTAAAGAGAGATATTTAGCCTACCACAAAGATAGGCTCATGAGACTTCAGATATATAGACACCCACTAGAGCTGTCTCTTCTGAAAGTGAAGCAAATAATAATTTCCTAACTTGCTTTAATAACAATAATGACAATTTCATTTTTCAAAAGGCAGATGAAGTAAAAGAGAGGAACTTCTTTTCTAGATCTGACTCTCACCAACAGGGAGGAATGATACCAAAACCTTATGGGGAGAAGTGATCATTTCAGCTTAGAATTTATAACAGAAAAGGAGAAGGAGGTTGGCCAGAGCTTCATATGCACCCAAGATGGGGAGAATAGACTTCAAAGTAGGATCCCATAAACTAAGATTCTACAGGGGAAGTCAGCCAAAGGGGCATGGAAATCTCTCAAGAATGAAGTACTAAACAATTTCCTTCCCTCGCTTGATTTTCTTTATTCTTACTCTATTTCACCCTTTCTCATTTTCTTCTTCTCCCTTTCTTTCTTTTACTACCTGTCTAACTACAGGTTGAGATGAGTTAGAATTAAGGAAACAAAGAGATCTCTTTTCTTTGTTTAGTTAAGAAAAACCCAAACTTATTATGGATGTAAATCTAATGACTTAAAGTGTGTCATTTTCAATCTAATAAAAAACATGTATAAGATTTAATGATTTCATTTATGTTCTGCCTTCTTTTTATTTTCATATGAAAATGCTTGTTTTATTTGGTTTTGTAGAATTTGAAAAATAAACTCTTGTATAATCTGTTCTCAACTTTAAAAAAAGAATGAAGTCTTAAAGAAACAAAAAGAAATAATTTGGATGAGGAAGAAAAAGACTCACAAGACCAATGGGGATAAACAGAGAACTCATCATCCAACATAGACATGAAGAAGACGTGAACAGAAGCTGAAGGCCAGGGAGGATAAAGGAAAATAAATGAACAATATAGCCCAAGGCAGTGTCAGGATCAATAAGGCTTACAATGAGCTGAGGCTGGCAAGGGATGGGTGCTAAAGGGTTAGATAGATTTTCTCTGTTTTTTTACCATAAGAGGAAGATCAAGTAAGGAAGGGATAAGACCTCTGTAAAAAGTGGTTGGGAGAATGATGAAGATAGATTATCTAGAAGGTAAAGCTGCCCAATTCTTACTTAGCTTTATTATTTTTGCCAAGCAGAATTATCTCAGGGCTGAAAAGAGCAAAAAGGGGAAGGGAAATGGGGAGTTGATATCCAGGATAGACAAAGATAGTAAGAGAGAAGTTATCTATGCTTGAGGAATTCAAGTCACCAGGCACAGATGAAGGACAACCTCAAGTCCTAAAAGAAAAGTTAGATGTGCCCCTATCAGTGACCACTGAAAGATAGTGGATGACAGGAGAGGTACTATATATAGGACTAGAAAGGGGCAAATATCTACTTCCCTCTTTTCAAAAAGGATAGAGAGTAACCTACACATCCTAGGTGAATGCATCTCACTGTGACACCTGAAAAAATCCTATAATGTGTTATGAAAGGATCACAGAGAGCCAGCCAGTTTTCGTCAATAAAAGATCACAATGGAAGGATCTCCTTTTTTGACAGAGCCACTGGTCTGGTAAATCAGAGAAATGCTGTAGATATAACGTACCTAGATTCTTAGCAAAACAACTGATAAAGTCTTTCAAGTTACTCTTCTAGAAAAGATGGAGAGATATATGCTACACAATTGTGTCATCTGTCAGACTCAGAACTGGTCAAATGGCTGGCCCAATGAATAGTCTTGAATGGTTCAATGTTAGCTTGAAAGGTCTTCAGTGGAGTGTACCAGGAATCTAGGAGTAGTCGTAGTCTGTCTAAAATTTTAATCAAGGTCTTGGATAAAGGAATAGATGGTGTTCTTCTGAAATTTGCAAGTGACACAGACCTAGGGGGAGGGAAATAGGGAGGAGGGAGACAGAGACAGAGACCGAGGCAGACAGATAGAGAGGGAGAGACAGAGAGAGAGAGAGAAAGGGAGAGAGAGAGGTGGAAGGGAGAGGGAGGGAAGTAAGGAAGACAGGGAGAGAGAGAGAGAGACAGAAGGAGAAAGAGGTCAAATAGATAGATATAGACAGGTAGATAGATATAGACAGACAGATAGAGAATACACTGGGTACCAAAGTTGATGAGGATCTCAAAAGATTCTCTCAGGCTTGAACAATAGGCTGAAATCTAGTAAGCTGAAATTTAATAGAAATAAGTAACTAATGTTTTACACTTAAGTAAAAAAAATGAAATCAACTTCACAGGACTAAGATCTGGGAAGTGTGGCTAATAAATATTCAAGTTCAGTGTTGGCAAACCTTTTAGACATCATGTGCCCAAACTGCACTTTCAAGCTGCCTGTGAGTCCCCCTGCATTACCCCAGAGAGTAGAGGAAGTGCTTGCAGTGGACTTCTGGAAAGAAGGGCAGGGCATGCAAAAAATGTCCTCAGGCACAGTGGAGAGGGGGAATGGAGAAGCCCCTCTGGCACACCAGGGCACATGTGCCATGTCTTCGCCAACACAGATCTAGCTAAAAGAGATCTGATGATTTCAGTGGACTACAAGATCGATATGGATCAACAGTGATATGTCAGCCAAGAAAGCAAATGCAATCTTAGTGTACATTAAGAGAGGCATAGCATCCCAGATTAGGGACCTGGACCTGACAGCAGTGCTATACTTTGCTCTAGTAGGATCACATCAGGAAGGAACACCGTACTTAATTCTAGGTGTCACATTTCAGGAAGAATACAAGGATGTCCAGTGGACAGAGACTCAGGAGATCAGAAACCCAATGGTAAAAAAGGTCTTGACATTGAGTCATATGATCAATCAAAGGAACTAGAGAAGAGATACCTGAAGAGGACCATACAGCTTGTCAGACAGATGCTAGAAGAGCTCACAAGTGGTAAATGGAGACACTTGTTCAGTTGGGCCCTGAAGGTCAGAACTAAAAACAAAGTGTGGGAGGTGGGAAAAGGTAGATTTAGTTTGATGCCAGAAAAACATCTTCACAATAGTGAAACTTGCCCCAAAGTGTAGTGGATCACCTTGGGAGATAGTGAGTTCCCTGTCCCTGGAGGTCTTCAGGCAGAGGTTGTTGGACAAGACAGTTTCTCTCGATTTCAAGTCTGCCTCTGTGGTACTTGGGCCTCAGTTTACACAGCCAAGAAATGAGGACTATTAGGCCTACCTCATAGAAACTGCAATAAACCAGGTTCAGAGTAAAAAAGTAAAGGCCCATCAGAGGCTCTTCATTTTACAGAAGAGGAAACTAAGGCCAAGAAAATGAAGTCATTTGGTCAACAAGATTTATTAAGCTCTTACTGTCTGCTAGACCCTGTGCTAAGCACAGGAGAAACAAAGAAAGGCCAAAACAAAGCCAAAAAAAGAGAGAGATCTTGCCCAAAGGGCACAGAGGCAGCAAGAAAAAGAGGAGAGGTGGGATACCCACCAGGCCCTCTAACTGTAGATCCAGTACTCTTTCTGTTTCTATGATGACACGTGTAAAATGCTCTATAAGAGAGTGTTGGAGAGGGAAATCAGCCTTGGAGCCAGTAAGACCTGTGAGCCCAACTGCCTGGGTGTCCCTGAGTAAACCACTTAATATCTCAGGGCTCCAGGCAACTCTCAAAGACTCCAACTTACAACGAAGATGCCAGTCTCCGTGGGTGGAGGGAGTTTCCTCATCCTACCAACAAAATCACAAGTCCTCTCCCCATTCTTCTATAATTTTGACCAACACCATGTGTGGAAGGGTCAGAAATCAACACAGCCTGCCAGTAAAGGATTATAATCTGAACCTGAGGGAATGTGATAAGGGCACAAAATAAAATGAGGGAAGCAGCAAGGCTAAGCAGGTCAAGCTTTGCACTGTGGACATGGAGCAATGGGGTCCTCTGATCCTGAAGCTGATAATGATGAGTAAGTCACTTGCTAATATTCCCTTGTCAGGAAAAAAACAGGGAGCCAACAGAGATGAAGATGCATCCCAAAGCACCCAGAGGATTAAAGAACGAAACGTTCTTTAAAGCTGAGAGATCTTCAGAGTTCAGCCACCTAGCCTTCCTGTGATCATTCCCCCAGAATCCTCTTTTGTATGTTCCTTGTCAGTTTCAAGGAAATGACAGCTTGACCACAAGGAGCTGAAAAAGATGACAACCACCCTCAAAGACCCAAGACCAAAAGTGTCCTTGGAAGAATAGGTGAGGTATCAAAACCCAAACCTTCATGAAGTACTTTTTTCCTTCGTGGTATTATAAGGGATTTTTACTTCCTTTGCTATGAATGAACTTCCACCTTGTTGCCTCTTGGTAGCCGGCTCTGACACTCATGTCAGGCTCATTTCGGTGACTCATGAGTTGCAAAAAGTCTAAGGTGGTCCATGCTGGGGTAGAGGTAGAAACAAAAGGAAATCCCCCACCTACACGTTAGTGCTTTATGTGGCAGATATTGAAAACGCGTTGACTTCATACTCTAACGTTTGCAAGCTTTGATAGGTAAGCACAATTTTTTGGAATATGGAGAAGACAAGAGTTAAATGAAACCTGAACACAGTGGTGCTGCCCCTAAGCCCACTGTTTCCACTCTTGAGACCTTTGCATTTGGAACAAAGTGTCAGCTTTGAGTCACTGGCTTTAGGGACACAGTACAGAAATGGGGACCATCACCTACCACCAGTGACTTGAATGATCCAGTAGCTTTTAGAACATCCTGGTGGTCCGGATGAGATTCCTAGGAAAAGAGAGAAAACTCCTTCATTTTCTGAACCACTGTACTGGGAATCCCAGCATCCCATTCTCTTCCATTACAAGAAGAATTCAGATACATCAGGCAGTTAGTTTCATATCACAGATCTGTCACGAAGAAGTCTCCATTTAGATACCCATAAGAATTCTGGGTGACAAGTTGCTTTGCTTCTCCCCCAAGCAACTCTCTAGGTTTTATGCTACAAACACTGCATCTCCAGTTTGTATCAGTAGTTGCCACACTAAAAGTTCCCTACATCAATGACATCAGAGGTTCGAACAAAAGAAAAGGAAAGAAGGAGAGAAGGAGAGAGAGAGAGAAAGAGAGAGAGAGAGAAAGAGAGAAATAGAGAAAGAGAGAAAGAGAGAGAGAAAGAAAGAGAGAAAGAAAGAGAGAAAGAGAGAGAGAAAGAAAGAGAGAAAGAAAGAGAGAAAGAAAGAAAGAAAGAAAGAAAGAAAGAAAGAAAGAAAGAAAGAAAGAAAGAAAGAAAGAAAGAAAGAAAGAAAGAAAGAAAGAAAGAAAGAAAGAAAGAAAGAAAGAAAGAAAGAAAGAAAGAAAGAAAGAAAGAAAGAAAGAAAGAAAGAAAGAAAGAAAGAAAAATAATTCTTCCCAGGGGAGCCATCATTAGGCCAGAATGCCAGGAGTGAGGGAACTGGGGGCACAGAATGGTGTTTAGAGCAGCCAAATCTACTTTTTAAAAATGTGAAGTTTCAGGGGAAGTGAGGTGGCTCAGTGGCTTGAGAGCCAGGCCTTGAGAGAAAGGAGGTCCTAGGTTCAAATCTGGCCTCAGGAACTTCCTAGCTGTGTGACTCTGGGTTAATCACTAAACTCCCATGTACATATGTATTCTCATATGTATCTCCACTGGAGACCTTTCAAGCTGACATCGAACTAATCAAGACTATTCTTTGGGCCAGCCATTTGACGTGTTCTGAGACTGACAGATTACACCACTGTGTAGCATGCATCTCTCCATCTTTTCCAGAAGAGTAGCCTGAGAGACTTTATGAGTTGCTTTGCTAAGAATCGAGGCATGTTATGTCTACAGCATCTTCCTTGATCTACAAGACTAGTGGCCCTGTCCAAAATTGAAGAGGGAGGCCCCATTCCCTTACCGCTCTTCTGCCTTGGAACCAGCGTGTCCACAGTATTGATTCCAAGATGGAAGGTAGTAAGGCTTTAAAAATGTGATGTGTTCCAAAGCATGTGATACTTACTATAAGTCCCAACCTAAACCCAACTTGGAAAATGTCAATGTTTCCTCCCAGAGATTACTTCTGAAACAAGGCCCCAGGATCTCATGGAACTTATAACCCAACGCAAGTCATCAAAGTGGAAAATCTGAATCGATTCCAGAAGGCTTAGCTCAAGTCCCAGATGACGGATCTAGCTGGTTACAAAAGAAAGGCAGAGCTACCTGAGTTCCCTTTCTAATTTCTGGAAGTCAATGTCACCACAGGGAAATCTGAAATCTTCTCCTTCAAGCCATCCTTTGGTGACAGAATCCAAAGTTGGATGGACTATGGGCACAACCCAGGACAGATATATAAGCAAGCTCAAAGCTAAGAAGCCATCACTGGCTTTGGAAATGGGAAGATAAAGGCATTCCCTCTGGGCTTAAATTTTGTGCGATTTTTTGAAAAAATATTTTCTTTCATTAAATGTGTTGGCTTTCAACTAACTGGAGTGCTCTAGGTTACTGGTAAAGGTAAACAAGCGGGTGGCTGAATGGCTCGGGCCCCAGTGTAGAGTGAACCTGGAGTAGCCTCATCTGGGGAGCCTACTCTGCTGGTGTTTGTGTTCGTACGATGAGGGAGCAAGGAGAAACAGGTCAGACTCCTTCTGCATTCAGCAGGGTGGAGAAGACAGCAGGAGTTGGTCATCGAAGCTATCATTCTCATGTTCTCATCCACCATTAGCTTAGCTGCCCCATTAAGAAAGTCAGAAAGCCAGAGAAAGCCTCTGTCCCAGCAAAAGCTGAATGCCAGAGGTTCGGGAGTTCTCTGAGGGTGGGAGGGAGGAGATAGGCTGCCAGGGCCAGGAGAGACACCAAATGGAAGTGCAGAGGGCTCCAGTGAAAGGGAATGTCGGGGAGGAGGTCCAAGCAAGGGAAGGGTCAGGGGATTGGGAGAGGGGGTTCCTTAGTCTGGGCTATTCGTTCCTGAGCACGCACAGGACTAAGTGACAGTAAAAGTGGATTATGATGACAACTGGTGATGGGTAGCCTCGAATGATTCAGCTGGCCAGAGGTCAGCTCCTTGCTGACTCCAGCACCCTTGGCCCAGAAGCGCTGCCTCCTGGATTCGGGCAGGTCCTGTACCCTGAGAATGTGGTTTTGCACACGGCACATGCTTTCAGTCCTCCCCAACACCGGCTAGCAGAGAAGCACACAGCCTCTTTCTTTAAAGTTAACCAAGCCTTTGTAAAACCTCAAACCCTTTCCCCAGACAACAGGAAGAGCAACTAGGGTAAATGCAACCTCCCCAAGTGGGCCCTCTTTCCCCACCTACAGCCACAGAATACACAGACATGATCACACAAGACTAGGCACACAGTAGGTGCTCATGAAATGCCTGAAATATTTCCAAGAAGAATCAAGAGTCTGTTACCCCCACCCAAGGCCTCACCCAAGTCCCAATTACTCAAAGGAGGCTGTTGTAGCTTTAGTACAATTATCCTGGGCAAAATACAGATTGCACAGGTAAAGGCGTGCCCTTCCTTCTTTTCAGAGGTGGGGGCCTATGGGTATGGAGCACTTGTATAAACCATCAGATTCAGTGCTGTGTTGGCTGGCTTTGCTGAACAGCTTTGTTTCAACCTTTTTTATCCTTTCTGCTAAGGACTGGAGAGAAGAGGGAAGGGATCCCCTTGGAAAGCAAAGAGCCAGGAGAACAAAAGAGATTGCTAAAAAGTGGCAGAGAGGGAAATTGTGGTGAACACGTGTCAAATGGGCATATCTTTGTACTTGGGCAGATGAATCCATTTCTGAGTCTACACTTCCCTGAGAAGCATCTGAAATTTTTAACACAAGCTCCAATGTCAGACTATGCTCAGCTTGAATTGAATTGTCAAAATAATAAAAAAGAATCAGAACAATAAAGCTCCTCCTTTTGCAGCAAGCTCCAAGCTGCCTTCAGTGATAACCAATGTGGGCAAGAGGGAACCTGGGACAAGACAAGTAGGGAGAAAGGCCTTGCTGAGACAGCCTCCACTCTGGGGTTGCTACTTCACAGGACTCAGGGTGTAGCTGATTCCTTTCCTCCCCTACAGAGGATAAACTCAGTAACTGGGGAGGAGGCCAGCTGGGAGCCATGTAGGGGGCCAGCAGGAGCCCAAAGGCTCACAAGGAGATCAGAACATGGTCAAAGGGTCCTACCCCCACCTCTTACCTCCATGTGCCGCTCCAGTTCCTGGAGAAGAGACACATATTTTTCCAGGCGCATGAAGGGCTTGCTGAGGTTGGTTGTCAAAAGCAGAATCCCTGGATTGGCTGCTCCCTGACTCTCCATAAATTTTTCCAAACTGTCACTAGGAGGAAACAGAAATACCTTGCATTTCATGAGCCATGGGGAATGTTACCAGGTGTATATGCCACTATTTGCCCATAGGAGAAGCCAGCCCACAAGTGCTCCCCAATGGTAGCCTGCCAAGTGGAGAAGGAGAAGAAGCATCTAGTATGTGCTAACCTCTGTGCTACGTGTTTTACAAATCTCACCTCCTCTGATACCCCCAACAACCTTGGGAGGTAGGTGCTTTTTATTATCTCCATTTGACATATGAGGAAACCGAGGCAAAGGTGAAGTGACTTGCCCAGGGTCTTCTATCCTTTCTGTCACCAGTCATCCATGACTCTTCTCCATCCCCCAAACTCCATATTCAACCAGCTGCCAAGTTTTACCAGTTCAGCCCCTACATCTCTCTCATTTATCTACCTCTTCCTCTGCACTCAGAACCACCTCCCTAGTTCATGGCCCTCATTATCTCTCCCCTGAATGACTGTAATAACCTCCTAATTAGTCTCACTTCCTCCACTCTCTCCCCTCTTCAATCCATCCGTCCTCCAAACTGGAATCTGCAACCACAGTTTGGAACATGGCATTCCCTGGCAGAGGCTCCAGATTGGGGCACTGTTATAATACCAACTCTGCTTGGCATTTGGAACCCATCACAATCTGGTTTCAGCTGACCTTCCTCAACTGGTTTCCTATAAGCTAGGTGGCACAGGGTGCCACAGAGTGCTGGACCTGCAATCAGAAAGATCCAAATTCAAATCATGCCTCAAACACTTAGCCAGGTAACCCTAGCAAGTCACTTCACCTATCTGCCTCAGTTTCTTCATCTGTAAAATAAGGATAATAACATCACACACCTCCCAGAGTTGCTGTGAAGATCAAATGAGACAACATACATAAAATGCTTTGTAAACCTTCCAGGGTTCTGTAAATGTAAGCTATCATCACATTTCTAGCCCTCCCAAATTCTCTGGCCAAATAGGTCTCCCCGCTTCTCCCAGTATGAGACATTCCATCCCCTGCCCCCCACCTCTTTCTGCATTCACCTCCATTCAGGGATCAGCTTAAGTATTGCCTACCCCTTACTATCTCTTGCATTATGCCTGTCCTGGACTCCACCGCATCAAAGGAGAGGTAATGAGAAAATAGACATAAAGTTCGGGGTTTGCAGAATCAGCACCAGATGGGATGGCAAAAAGGATTCCGACAATGGTAGCCAGGAGGGATGGTAGAGGCTGGGCCTCCGTCTGGCTAGACTGGCTGCCAGATTTGAGCCAGGGCACTTGAAGCAGGAATCTGCCTCAACCTACGGACTCCATACAGCCAACTGGCCCTTGTGAACATTTGCTGCTTTAGCTATATACTCTCACTTGACCTTTCCCCCAACCTTAGAGTGGGTTTACAGCTGGAAGGGGCCTTGGTCCCATTTTGTGTAAGAGGAAACTAAGGCATAGAAGGATTAAGTGACTTGCCCAGGGTCACAAGGGTATCTAACTATTTAGACAAGTTTCCATCTCATCTGCACACCCATTGATTCCATAAAATCCAGGGGCTCCCTGGTACCTCCTGGAACAAACACCCAATCCTGTCTGCTTTTTAAGGCCCTTCCTACTACTGCAGTCTGTCACACCTTCCTCTCTTCCATGCCCACGCTGATCCTGGGACAGTGACTCCATACTGTTCCTTGCACAAACCGCTCCCATCTTCCCCTCCTAGCTTCCCTCCTTCAGGTCTCTGGTAAAATCCCACATTTGGAGGGAAGCTCTTCTTTCCCCAGCCCTCTCAAGGCCAGGGCCTCCCCCTGCCATTCTTTCCCATTGTCTATATGTGATCCTTTGTGTCGAGTCCTCCCCATCAGCCTGGGAGCTCACTCCTCCTGGGCCTCTCTTTGCATCTCCAGGGCCTGGTGCAGAGTAGGCACTTATTTGGGATCTTTCTCTGCTTTCCCCCCTCCCCTATCAGTGCCTAGAACAGTCCCAGGACTGACTAACCTCACCAAGGTTAGAAACGCCAAAGAATACCCTAAATCATGCAGGCAGAGAACAGTCTCAGCCAGCCAGGTTTTCACAGCCATTTTTGGTATTCTCATTCCACCTAGAGGCCTGCAGAAAGAAGTTCACCTACTGCATGAGTGACAGGCAGGGCCCAGTGAGCATCACAGCTTCTCCGCCCTCTCCTTCCTGTTCATTGTCCTTCTGTCATCTACAGCTCAGAGTCCCCTCCCCCAAAGAGGGCAAGAAAGAACCACTCATGCATTTTCCCTCTTGGTCCTAGGCAGTCCCAGTGTGTGTGGAGAAAGTGCTGAAAGTCTTCCTGTGTCACCTGTGTCCTACTTGGATCCTACCATAGCCTAAATAATCACAGAATGACTGCAAACAGAATTCCTGCCCAGAGTACTCAGGAAAATGACTCCACTTGATCATCACATCAATTCTACTGATGAGGAGGTAACTGAGACTCTGAGAAGGGACATGATTGGCCTCACTACTGCATGGAGCAGCGCCTTGCTATAATATAATGGAGGGGGCAGCTGGATAGCTCAGTGGATTGAGAACCAGGCCTAGAGATGGGAGCTCCTGGGTTCAAATCTGGCCTCAGATACCTCCCAGCTGTGTGACCCTGGGCAAGTCACTTGATCCCCATTGCCTAGCCCTTACCACTCTTCTGCCTTGAAACCAATACACAGTAGTGACTCCAAGACGGAAGGTGAAGGTTTAAAAATAATAATGATATAATGGAGAAGCCAGTTCCCCTCTGCTAGCCTCGGTTTCCTCCTTGAGAAGATGGGCATAACAGTGGCCCCTACCTCAAAGGTAGGTTGTTGAGGCCCATAAATGAGCTACATGTTCCAGTGCTAAAATGAATAGGAATTGTTGTTGTTGTTGTGATGCTTGCACCTAGTGTTTATTCTGGGCCACCTTGGATCAGGGTCATTGCTTGGGGAAGAACCCAGGTTTCCTGATTTCATATTCAAACAACAAAGTAATCATTGTTTATAAATAAACCAGACATTCCCACCTTGGGTTTTATGAAACTTCACAGAACTTTCCAGTATTTCTAAGTGGTGTCAAATAGTCCAAAGATAATTCTCACTCAGTGATCAATAAATGTAAGAGTAAATGACCTTTTTAGATGGTTTGAGGTAGGGAGGAAGAAGGCTGGAAAGGCAGCAAAGAGAGAACCGAAAGACCAAGATGGTTGAGAACATACAGACAGAGGACATGGACCTGACCTGCCAACTTTGCCACCTGCATGACCTCAGGCAATTCACCTCATCAGCTTAGACCTCAGTTTCCTTTTCTGTAAAATGAGATGGCTGAACTAGATGACCTTGAAGGGCCCTTCTGGCTCTCAATTTATGAACCTGCAATCATTGAATGAAACTTTCAAAAAATTGTGCCTTTAGGGGCACCTTCTAATAGGTTAGAAGGAATCTCTTCTATTACAAACAGGCAACTCCAAGTCCTGACCCAGGGAAATGAGCCACCAATAAACGAAACTGGAGCATGCATCATTAGTTACAGGTGAAACTTGCAAGGGCCCGAAAACCCGTTTCGGCACAATGCACCCTTTGTCATTTCAACTGTGTCATCTCTTCTGGCTTTTTTCCCTCAAACTCTACTGGGCTCATAGTTTTTTTCTCTTAGATCAAAAGGAAGAGAAGCTTCCCTAAGGAGAACAAGTACTATAGAAATCTTCATTTCCATCTTTACTTGGGTTATGAGTCTCTCCTTTGGTACATGTGAAAAACGCCCCAAACTGGCAAGAGAAAGCAAGTGCAATGGAAACTCCAAAGTCAGGCATATTGGAGGCTGGCATGGAAGCAGCTTTGAGAGGTCACTTGTAGCCCGCTTCTCTCATTCTACAGATAAGAAAACCGAGTCCAGAAGACAGAGGAATTTGGCCAAGGCATAATAACAAGTTAGCAGTCCTGGAAGGCCTAGTTCCGGCTCTGCCCCTGACTAACTGTATGGCCTTGGACTAATCACTTGGCTGAGCCTCAGTTTCTTCATTTGAGGTAGGGGAGAGGGTGTTGGACTAGACAATCTCTAAGGTTCTGACATTCTGTTTGTTACTAGCAGATGAGGTTGTACTCTCTCCTGTATGCCTGGTGGGGAGAGCCATGGGAATGACACAAGAATAAGAGATGATAAATGGGCCTTTCTGACTGCACACGTGTCCACTAGGCCAAGTCCTTCAGATCTCTTGTATGTTCCAAAAACCAAACAGATACTAATAGCAATGCAATGATCCGGGACAATCTCAAGGGACTTATGAGAAAGAATGCTCTCCACCTCTAGAGAAAGAACCGTGGGAGCAGAACTACAGAGGAAAATGTGACTTATCACTTGTTTATTTGGGGTTTTGGCTTTAAAGGATTACTCTTTTACAAAAATGAATAATACAGAAATGGGTTTGAGTGATAATATATATACATATACATATACATATGTATATGTATAAACCAGTGGAATTGCTTATCAACTCTGGGAGCAGGTAGGGATGAGGGGAGGAAGACAACGTAAATCATGGAATCGTGGAAAAAATTTAAAAATAGATAAAAAATTTAATATAAAAATAAGAATAAATATAAACCAAGCAGATACTTTATACATGGGTGTCTGAGGTATGCTAGAAATTGACTACTGAGGAAACAATGAAATCTGACATGTTGATACCGTGAATTTCTTGGAGGAGGAGGAGAACAAAGGTCAAATGACCCCCAAAAAGCTGAAGATCACTGCTAGAGCATAACTAGGAAAAAAGGAGTAAAGAAAAAAGGAAAGGCAAGAGCAAGAAAAGAACATCTGGCAGACAGCTAGGTGCCTCAGTGGATGGAGAGCTGGGTCTACAGATGGAAGGTCCTGGGTTCAAATCTGGCCTCCAACACTTCCTAGCTGGGTGACCCTGGGCAAGTCATTTACCCCCCATTACCCCCCTAGCCCTAACTGCTCGTCTGCCTTGGAACCAATATAGTATATCAACTCTAAGGCAGAAGGTCAAAGTTTAAAAAAAAAAGAACATTTGGAGAAGTTCACTTGGGCTGGGTCTAATTGGTCTTGTGGATATAGAGACTAGGAAGAAACCAACAAGCACCTCAGGCAAAAGGGCACCTTCTTGGGGCCCAGTTTCAGCCTGAGAGTCAGGATTTTATGATGAGGTGGTTGAGAAAAGAGCGTGCAGCAAGGCTACACTCCCAAGGCTGGCTCCAGAAGAGGAGCCTTTAACCCCGTAGGTGGTGGCAGGGAACAAGGGAGAAGGCCCCCTGCACTTCCTCACAGGAAGCAAGCACAGCCATACTGACTGGACAGTCCAGGCTAAAAATAGCTTTGCACCCACCACAAAGGGAAAGCATGCTGGACTTGGAGGCAGGAAGATCTGGGGTTAAATACTGCCTGTAGCACTTCCTAGCTATATAAGCAGGAATGAGTCACTTCCCTTTCCTGAACCTCAATTTCCCCATCTGTAAAACTGGGATCAAAACACGTGCAGTAACTCCCTGTCAGAGTTCTTTAAAGCACAATACAAAAGTCAGCAATGGTCATGGTTGCCATCATCCCTTCCAGCATGAGCAGGGCCACTGTCTGGCTGTGTTGTCTCTGTTGATTATGTGGCTCGGTTCTAAATGGGTCAGAACTTCCTACATTATTCATTTGGGAGAAGAGTCTGCCCTCAGCAGCCAGAATTAGGCAAGGGACCAAGCAGCCATCGCTGGACATTTCCCCTTCACTACAGCTGCCACAGGGTCATCCCAGGAGTTCCTTTTCTCCTGTGGGCATGATTTTTCCTGAAAACAGCAGGAGTTCCTAGGGGTGATCAAGGGAGTCCACATGGCCTTCCCACATAGACTAATTCTGCCTCAGCTCCGCCCTACCTATCACCTGTAAGCCAAGCCAGCTTACAATGGACTGGGGTGAACACAAACAAGGAGCTTGCTGTCCCAATGTTCCTGCCCCCAGGAAGGCGAGGTTCTGGTCCAGGCCAAGAAGCATAGGTCCAGGAGGGCTAAGGATTACAGCATCTGTCCAGGCCTTGGGTGGCCTAGTGAAATTGTGGCTGTTGAGGGCCTGAGGTTGAGGTTGAAGTGTGTCCAAGGGTGAACCCAAAGAAAGACCAATCTGCTTTGAGAGTGAAATATGATGTCCTTAGTGGCGTCCCACATGAATCCTACATGATAGCAGAAAGGCTTTCAATGGCTCAGTCCCCTTCAAGTCCAGAGCTCCAACCTGCACCTCTATAAGGGCCCTAGGCTTCTTAGATAGGCATCCGGCCTGCCAGGATCTACTTGTTTTCCTTTGGGTCATTCCACAGGTAATCCCACTGGTGTCTTCAGTGGGAACCTGTCATTTTAACCCAGACTCAATTCTGAATCACTCAGAAACTAACAGCAGACTGATGATCAGGACCCTCTGTTTCTCTCACTTCTCCTCCCTTTGACCATTTCATTTGAGAAAAGGGACTGGCCTCTAAAACTGAAGCAGATGGAAATATCACTAGGAAATGTTGGGCAAAATAAAGAAACTATAATGCAACATAGTTAATGTTCATTTGTGATTTTCTAGGTCAAAATATTTAGCCTAGAGGGACTGATTTCTATTTGAATTGGACAACACTTGTCAAAAGGACCAGCTTTGCTGCTAATTTGCCATGTGACCTTGGCCAGTCCCTTCCACTTTTCTGGGTCTCAGCTTGTCCTGATGTCAGAGGAGGGGAAACTGGACTAAATACCCCTCAGAACTGAGACCTCTTTGAGGTCACCAGACAGTGGGATGGGTGAGTAAAACAAATGAAATTAACTATTTAATTAATTTGTTAACAGAGGTCCTGGGGTCAAATGTGGCCTCAGACACTTCCCAGCTGTGTGACCCTGGGCAAGTCACTTAACCCCTACTGCCTAGCCCTTACTTCTCTTCTGCCTTAGAACCAATACACTGC
Source organism: Monodelphis domestica (assembly GCF_027887165.1). Classification (NCBI taxonomy): domain Eukaryota; kingdom Metazoa; phylum Chordata; class Mammalia; order Didelphimorphia; family Didelphidae; genus Monodelphis; species Monodelphis domestica. The sequence goes on along the minus strand of NC_077235.1, from coordinate 47,017,083 downwards.
ATTGATTCTAAGAGGGAAGGTTTGGGTTAAAAAAAAGCACTGAGGAGGGTGATTTGGTAGGGGATGTCAACATGAGGCATTCTTTACCTGTGCTGAGTTATGACATTCACAGCTGAGGGATGATTAGCACAATAAGTGAGATACAGAGATTTAAACTGAGGCATGAGAGACAGCAGGCAGCCTCCAACTTTCTGTTGATTCTCTGGAAGTCTGTTTCAAAAAGAGAGTGAAAGAGGAAAAAAAGTTATATTATTTAAGTAACAAATACCTGAGGTTGATTTCCATTAAAACAACAACAACAACAATAATAATAATTTCTAGGACTTACTATGTGCTAAGCACTGCATCTTGCACCAAACCTGTGAACTGGGCACTATGATTATTTCCATTTTACCACTGGGGAAACTGAGGCAGATAGTGGTTAAATGACTTGCCTGAGGTCACACTGTTAGTAAGCGTCTGGGGTTGGATTTGAATTCAGGTGTTCCTGAGTTAAGGCCCAGTGCTCTCTCCAGTGCATCATCTAGTGTCCAAGGTACAAACAGGCTAATCTGCTTCATCAAGTCTCTGGCATGTCCCCTACAACCATCGCTCTCAGGTAGACCAGTAAACGAATGTTGACCACAGGTACTTCCCCCAGCCTTGATGGTCACTCACTGCCAATACTGGCATCACCTGCATTCTCTTGGCATCATTCCTCTCCACTGTGGTCAAGTAGGTAACCAAAGCAGACAACCCGTCCCCAAAGGATCTTTCCCATGCCTCCCCCCACTCCACAGCCAATTTCCAGGACTTACTTTGCACATTCCTCCAAGGCCTGGCACAGGGTCTGCTGAAATGTGCACACTTCCTCAAAGTTGCCCAATAAAGATGCAAATTCCACAGCACTCAACCTGGAGGGGACAAGATGTCTGATTAGAGTCTGAGACACACTGGTGATCTACCAAGGGCCTGGCTGAATGGTTCAAAACACTGGCCAGAGGACCCGAAGCCAAGAGCTTCCAGGGGTGGGCCTGCTTTCATCTGTGCTCTCTGAGGCATTCAGGGAACAGACAACTTAACCTATTCCCCTCAGTTTCCCCCTTAAGCAGAACAGGGCCAATGTTCCTAAGAAGGAGTAAGTGGGCTGTATGTAATCAACACATTTAACAACTTCATTCTGGGGGCTCCACTGGGATCTTCCTGTGCCCAGAGGACATGAAGGCCCCCAGCACACTAGGACTACCTAGTATGGAGGGACAGGAACAATGGGTGTGTATGGGTGGCAATATGCATCTTAGGAGAGGATGTCCATACTAATGATCCCCTTGGAGGATATGAGTGTTTTCCAAAGGCTTTCTAAATCCCAGATGCTTAGAGAATAAGCCTGTCTCAACATCTCCTGAGAAAGGTGAAAAACAACCGCTGGGGACATCAAAACACTTGGAGCATGTAAGCTCCTTGAGGACAGGGACTATTGTGCACAGTGGCTGGTACCTAACATAGGAGCTGACTAATAAAGGCTCACTGATTGGCTGATTGATCTAGAAGAGGGCCTGTGTGCTCTTCCCTCAATAGGGGGCCCAAAAAGCAAAGCAGTTACTTGGTGGCCCAAAGATTCAACCCAAGCAGTGCCCTCCTGAAGACAAGATGCTGTTGGGGAATAGGCCGGGTGAGGTCAAGTTCTGTGATTTTATCAGCACAAAGAACTCTTGACAAGAAAATTCCCGCCACCTCTACAGAGAGACAACTGTTGTATAATTCAGACTGACAAGGCAACTGAGAGGGGAAGGGCCTGAAACCCAAGGCTGCCCAACTCCCCAAGCCCAGCTCCCTGTCCATTCCCACACTGCCTCTCAAGACACTCTGTGGGGGATAGAGAGAACCCCGGGAAGCAGTTTCAACGAAAAAAAATACAACAGTCATCCTCAGCTATTAGATCAATGAAAAGCAGCTGGGCAACTGCCTCAACCTGGCGAGATTTGTGGGTCACTGCTTCTTCCTTCCCACCTAATTCTAATAAATAACCTAGACAAGATTGATGTTAGTTTGCAAAGAGCTTCAGATGGGCTGCTTCTTAATCCTGGGAATGGTCTGAAATGTACGTAGTCCACACCATCACCAACTTTTCCCACTTTCATGTCTCAGAAGATTTTCATGTGTAAACTAAAAGAAAATGGCAGCTCCCCAATAGGAAGGTGAGGTGACGCCCATTGATTATGTGCCCTAACAACCCAACTCTTTAATTACAGAATTAATTAAAGAGTTCAATTCCAATTTCAAACTGTGATCCTTCGTTTTTTAACTGAGGCTGATTTGTTGCAGTGGCTCATGTTGTTGGAGGAGGAGGCGATTTCAGATTAGCTCAGTCTCAACGCCAGTGGTCAGCGGTACGATTCTTGGAAGTGGTCAATGTAGAAATGTGTTCTGCTTCTATATTATAAGGTGATTTCCTCAGTCGTTGGTTTGTTTTCCCCAGTGGGGTGGGAGAAGGAGGCAAGGGGAGAAAAATAAATGCCTGCTAATTGGATAAAAATTATAAAAAAACAACCCAATATTATGATCCCCATTTTAAAGATGAAGAAACTGAGACACCAAGAAGTGAAGTGATTTGTCTGAAACCACCTAAGGTGGTTTCTAAGGTTGGATCTGGATCCAGGTGTCCTGACTTCCAGTCCCACACTCAGAGGAACATAATGGGATGCCCCATTTTGACAGAGAAAACTTATGCCTTGAAATTGCCCAGAGCTGCAGAGCAGTTCTGATTCTATTTGCTTCTCATTGTCGCCTCAGTTTTAAAAAACAAAATCATTTAGATATTCAAAACAATAACTGAAAAACCCCAAAATGTTTTGCCTACACTTTGAGTGATGCAGGTTTCTATCCTGATATAAAACAAGTTAGCATTTTTTTTAAAAAGGCACTACAGTATAGTGGGAAGAATATGGCATCTAAAGGCAACCTGGGTTCTAATCCCAGCCCTGCTACTTGCTACCTTTATGACAGTGGGCAAGACATTTCTCCTCCCTGGGCCTCAGTTTCCCACACTATAAAATGAGTGGGTTGGACCAGATCGCCTCAGAAGCCCCTTCTAGTCTAGGGCTAAGATCCTCTGTGTAACTTGGGGAAAGGAGAAGGAAATCAACATGTATTAAGTACCTACTAGGTGCCAGATCCCCCACTCTATAGATATATCTCATTTGGTCCTCACAACCCTAGGAGGTAGACACTGTTATTTTCCCCATTTTAAAGATAAGAAAATAGAAGTAGGCAGAAGTGAAGTGAGTTGCCCAGGGGCCCATGGCCAATAAGTGTCTGAGGTTGGATTTGAACTCAGGTCTTCCTGACTCCAAGTCCAATGCTCACTGTGTACCTAGCTGCCGCTGAGCAAACCACTTCTTCTCCCTGAGCCTCCATTTTCTACTCTATAAAACAAGGGAGCTGCACTGGATGACCTCTAAGGCCCCCTCTAGCCCTAAAGCTATGATCCTTTGTTATTAGTTGTCTCCAGAGTAAAGTGGTCCAATGGGCTGACTGGCTCTGACCCCTGCATCCACCCCTCATACACAGGAGTGGGTTGGGGAACCTTGTCTAGTGCCACCAGACTGGGCTCTGGGGAGAGAGACCAGCGAGTCCCTTCCACCTCAGCTCAGGGGCAAGAGCAAGGGGAGTAGGCAGACAGAAGCACTGCCTTTGAAGGGCACAGTCCCTGACTGGCACTGTCTCTGCGGCAGCAGGCCTCGGAACCTGAGCACAAAGGTTGAGTTGCTAAGAATATACATTTGAGAAAGCCTTTTGGGTTGTTCTTTGCAGCCATACCAAAGATGAGAATAGTCTCAACTTCAGTCATCACTTCACAATTTGGGGAATCACACGGCTCAGATGGACGGCCTGGGCTGCTCTTCCAAGTGGGTGACGGCCTATATGGCTGAAATATAAACCCCACCACCTGTCCCTTAACTGTGACAGTTTCATTCCTTAAAATGCAAGAGCTGGAAAGCGACCACAGAGATTAGCCAGGGAAACTGTCTCATTTTCCAGAGAGAGAGAAACTGAGGCCCAGAGACATTAAGAGCCCTGCCTTAAGTAAATGGCAAGACTGGAATTCGAACTCAGGTCCTCAGATTCCAGAGCCAAATCCAACTCCAGATCTCTGGCCTAGGGAGACAGTGTGTCACAGTGGAGGGTGTACTAGCCTAAGCGTAAAGAAGAGCTAGGCTCGGATTCTGCCTGACACTAAATGACCACAAATAAGTCACTTAACTCCTCAGCAACTGAGCAGCCACCAAAAACAAGAGTAGAACCAGAGAAGTTTTGGAGTGCAACCCAAAGGGAGAACAAGAGCACCAGGAAGGAAAGTACTCAGCTCATCTCTAGAGAAGTCAGTACGATTTGCCTCTAGTGCCCTTCAAAGAGCCCCATCCATAAATGGTCTCCAAGCAGAAGATGTGAGCAAGCTTTGAGGAGGAACTTTCCTCAAGATCCAGTTTCCAACCAGACCTGATACATCTGAAGACTCAGGGTGACAGAAAGGACAATCAGTGCTAATGGGCTATGAGTAGAGAGAAGGAAGAACTACTCAATTCTCATGTAGCTTCTGTTTTCTCCAGTCAACAAAAATGATCCTCAGACTGGGAAGTAAAGACTGAAAATAGTTAAGAGGAAGTTCAAGTCAAAGATAAAGGAGAAGAGAGTAAGTAAATAGACAACAGCCTTCAATGAACATAAGGCACCAGGCCAGGATGAACTACCTCCCCAAGCTCTAGAAGAACTGTCACAGGTGATTACTGAGCTATTGTTGGCAGTCTCTGACAAACCATAGAGAATATTAATCCCCAAGAATGGAAATGGACACTGTTCTCCAAAAAAGGGAAGTGGGTGTCATCCTCAAGCTAAAGGTCAGTGGACTTGACTTTAATTCCTGACAAAATTCTGGGAAAGATTATTAAAGGAACAGTTCAGGAACATTTAGAAAGGAAAGCACCAATCCCAGGAGTTGGCCTACAGCTTCATCAAAAAGAACTTATATCAAGCTGGCCCAAGGACCTTTGGGGATAGGATCAGAAGGGAAATGCCAAAGACCACCTGATTTTTAGGTAGATGTGTGACAAAAGTCTCTAACGGTATTAGTGTAGACATAGTGAAGAGATGTGGGTTTGCTTCACAATTAATTAGTTCAGGTGAATATTAGAACCACTTGACTGACCACACCTACAGACTAGCCATTAATGGGTTAATGTCAACCCAGAAGGAGGTCTCTAATGGAGTATTCCACAGATTTGTTCTTGGCCACACATTATTAGACATTTTTAGTAATGAACAGGGCATATGAGACATACTTATCAAGTATACCAGTGACACAGAGCCAGGAGAAGGATTTGTTGGTAAGGGGAAGCTAGGTAGCTCAGTGGATTGAGAGCCAGGCCTAGAGATGGGAGGCCCTGGGTTCAAATCTGGCCTCAGCCACTTCCCAGCTGTGTGACCCTGGGCAAGTCACTTGACCCCCATTGCCCAGCTCTGACCACTCTTCTGCCTTGGAGCCAGTACACAGTATTGACTCCAAGATGGAAGGTAAGGGTTTAAACTTTTAAAAAAAGAATTTGTTGGTAAATGTTTAACAATAAACTCTGGAGGCAGGAGGAAACCATATACCCATGACACATTTAAGATTAATCCACATTATTAACATTTTCCTTATCATTTTACTAAATTGAAACATAAGCAAAACAAGAAATCAAGCCTTAATTTGTAGTTTGTCAAATTCCAAGGCAAAAGCTAATGATGCAAATTTAACAAGGGGCTCTGGCTCTAGCAAACTCCTGGCTGAGAGGATAGCTAACACAGTGGACAACAGACAGATTCTAAAGAACACAATAGGCACTAGAGCAATGGGCAAGTCTAATAAGCTGAATTTTCACAGACATAAAGTCCTATTTGTTATTGTTCAGTCATTGTTCAGATGTGTCCAACTCTTTGTGACCCTTTTTGGGGTCTTCTTGGCAGAGATATTGGTAGGGTTTGTCATTTCCTTCTCTAGTTCATTTTTGCAGATAAGGAGCTGAGACAAATAGGATTAAGTGACTTGCTCGGGGTCACCCAGCTAGTAAATGTCTAAGGCTATATTTGAACTCAGAAGATGAGATTTCTCGACTCTAGACCCAACACTCTGACCACTATGCCACCATCAAGTCCTACACTTAGGTTTAAAAAATCAACTCTACAAATATAGCATAAGGAAGGTAGGACTAGACAACAGAGTGAAAAAGATCTGGAGGGCTTAGTGGTCTTTAAGTTCAAGCTGAATACAAAGAATCCTATGGCAGTCAGAAAAGTCATTGCGGCCTTAAAGTGTACTGACAGACCCATATTGAGGAGAAAAGAGGTGACAGTCTCACCAATCTCCACCCTAGTCAGACAACATTGGGAAGACCATCTTCCATTTTGACCATCACAATTGAGGAAAGGCACGAACAGGCTCACAAGATTACAAGAGGGCCTGGTACCCAGACTAGAGATGATGATTGAGGGAAGTGAGGCTATTTAGTCCCTTACTGGTGGCACAATACCCACATTCACATGTTGGAAGGCCTCTAGGGAAGAAGAATGACATAGAGGGCAGCCCTAGCAGCAGTGGGGAGGGGGGGGGTAGGAAAATCCAAAGTGGACAGATTAAGGCTTGATATAAGAAAAGGCTCCCTCTGTCTGTTGGAGCTCTCCTAGAGTAGGCTGTGCTATCTTGAGTGGCAATGGCTCCCCTCCTGGGAGGTCTTTAAGCAAAGGCTAGATGAGTCTTTGTCGGGGATGCCAGAGAGAAGACTTAGGCTTCAGGTAGAGGGTGAACCAGATAATCTCTCAGGTCCCCTCTACTTCTGAGAGTCTAGGATTTTCAGTACACAAACACACGAGAAAATATATCTAGGGGGTAGCTATATGGAGAGTGGATAGAACATCAGGTCTGGTAGAATACCATGCCTGGAGTTGGGAGGACCTGGGTTCTAATCTGACCTCAGACACTCCCTAGCTGTGTGACTCTGGATAGGTCACTTAATCCCATTTACCTAGCCCTTGCCCTTCTGTCTTAGAGTTGTTACTAAAACAGAAAGTAAATGCTAAAAAAAGAAATAAAGAAAATATATCTGGAGAAGCATAATTCTTCCAGAAAGAAAAGAGAGGGGGAAGACTCGGGTGTTACTGAGACATCTGAGAGCTTCCCATGGTCTCTGGGACCTCCAGGTATTAAAAAGGCAATCTTCACACCTTCTGATGCCTTCCACATGGGAATGGAAGCTTGGCCCTCTTCTTTGAACCCTCCAGGCACATTACACTGTCAGTGGCCTGATTTCGGCAAATCCCTTCAATGCCCATCCAGAAAAATGACTTGGACACAGGAGAAGCAATTCCTTGGATGACTGGTTCACTTGGAATTCTCTTCAGGCACAAGCCAGGCTGCCCTTGGGCCTCCCATTTTCTCTAACTTCTGTCTTTTCCTCCTCACTCAGCCTCAATCATTTCACAGTCACACTTCCTCTATTGTCTTAGGACTTAGGTGGTGTCCATGTATCCCTCTTGTCTATCGGTCACAGGGCAGCAAGGTGGCACTGCAGTGGAGAGAGCCCTGGGCCTAGTTCAAATTCAGCCTCAGACACTCACTACCTGTGTGACCCTGAGGAAGTCATTTAGCTTCAGTTTCCCCATCTGTGAAATGGGGTTCATAATAGCATGTACCTCCCAGGGTTATTGTGAGGAGAAAACAAGATGATATATTTTAGTAATGTGCTCGGCCCAGTGCCTGACAAGCCAGGAACGCTATGGAAATGTTTGCCATTATTTTTTAAATTATTATAATTATTATAGTCTCTACCTTGTGGGGTTGTTGTAGGGAGGAAATGAGCTAATGAAGATAAAGCACTCAGCAAAGTGCCTGGAACAGAGGAAATGCCATTGAAGTGTCAGCTATTAATTTTTATTATAATTATTATTCTATGCATCTACCTCATGGGGTTGTTATGAAAATCAAGGTAGAAAACCTCTTCCCAGCTGCCTGCTGAGAACACCGATGATCTCCAAGATCTCGGATCCACTGAGCTTTCCAGGCTTTCACAATTTCCACCTCTTCTTTGGCTACATTGTGAGAGGTAGCATGTTGGGGGCCTGTGGGTCTGTCTGGGGAGTCAGAAAGGCCTCAGTTTACCTGCCTCCAGGTAGATCTATGGTCCAGACAAAACGACTGTAAGCTATGGAGGAGTTGCTAATCTCCATGAAAAAAGGGTATTTCCCAGCCAGGAATTCTCAACATCCATGAAGCCACAGAGTGCAGTAAAAGAAGGGTAGGAAGGGATAGTGAGAAGAGTATTGGTTTTGCTCTCAGAGTATGGGAGTTTGAATTTTGGCCCTGCTACTTACTACTGGGGTGGCCTGGGACCTTACCCTCTTCAGGCCTCAGTTTCCTCATCCATAAAATGAGAGGATTGGACCAGATAATCTCTGAGGTCCCTTCTAGGGCTAAATTGATGACTGGGAAGCTCTAGCCTTCCTGGAAACAAAGTCTCTTTATCAGCAGGAGGGAAGTCTACAGGCGGTAATGAGGTAAAATCCCAGAATGCTGGGCTGGCCAATAGCTGCTAATAAGAGCTAGCATCATTTATAGAGCACTTTAAGGTCAGCAAAGCACTTCACAGATATCGTCTCATTTTATTATCATTTGGAGACAGATGGCTTGTAGTCAAGACTTTCAGCAAGGGACAGTGCTTAACCAAACAAGATTTTTATCTTAGCCCTTAAAGGTCCAGGCCCATCTTTTTACAGACAGAGAAACTGAGACCGAGAGCAAGGAAAGGACTTGTCCCAAATCATCCAGGTCAACAGCCAGGACTAGCCTATTTCTGCAGACATCAACCTAACAGGGCTTTGGGCCCCAAGTCTCCCTCTCTCTCTCAAACATCAGGGAAAGAAGTGGTCATTGTAAGAAGGGAGAAGGAAGTGTGCATCACGTTCCCTTTGACCAAGCTGTATCGGCACACAGAGCTCAGCTGAGAGAGGAGCAGCAGCAGCCGGGAAAAGGTTTTGGCCTCAATTATACAGACTGATTGCAAGTCATTGCTCAGCTTTCCACCACACTCTGCCAGTATCTTAATCTCTGATAAAGCTTGACCAAGGTAAATATTAACACATGCCTGGACAAAGAGTCCACATTTACAAAGGCCAGAGGCCTACAAACTGAAGAGGGCTCCTTTGGGCTTGTGGATATTCACCTCACATAGCTGAGGTGCAATTCAAGGCAATGAGCACATGGTAAAAACCGACTGTTCGAAAGATGGGTAATGATACAGGCCTGCCTCATCCTCCAGAAGCTTACATTCTCTGCTATGGAGGATGAGGTCCAAGGACAAATAAAGATAATTGAAGGAAGAATACGAGGCGTGATAATGGGATCTTGGACCAGGCAAAGTGCTGAGGGAGAGAACACTTTTACTGGGAAGTAGGGGGAGGACAGATATGGGGATTCTTCACAACGGAAAGACGTCAACAGAAAGAGACTGGAACCCAGGACCATGACAAGCAGAGTGAAGGTACAGAAATGAGAGAGGGCAGGAAAAGTTTGGGGATTAGCAAACAATCCAATTTGACTACAGTATATGAGATAGGAGGTGGGGAAAAAAACAGGGAGGTAGAAGGTAAGATAGTTGAACACCTTAAATGCCAGGCTAAGGAGTGTGTATATTATCCCACAGGTAAATGGAGAGCCACTGAAGTTCCTTGAGCAGGGGAGTGACACCATCAGAGCTGGGCCTTAGGAAGATTCTTTTGGCAACTGTGTGGACAAGGGAGACTCTGGAAACAGAGGGATCAGTTAGGAAAGTATTCCAGTAGTCCAGGCAAGAACTAATGAGGGCCTGACCTAGGGCAGTGGCTCAGTGAGTAGAGAGGAAGGAAAGAGATGGGAGAGAAGCTGTGAAGGTGGAACTGAAAAGACTGGGCAACTTATTAGGCTGCTGGATGGTGGAAGAGGAAGAGGGAAGAATCCAGGATATCGCCAAGAAACTGGAAGCTGGGAGAGCCACAAGGAAGAGGTGGGAGTGGCTAGTTTCCTGCCAGACATCTTTCTAAGTAACTGCTTTTTACCAGTGCAAAGGTGAAGGAGAAAATTGTGCCAGTGAATGGGAGCTGTCTGAGGTCAGCCGCTTGCAGTTCCTCTGGGCAGCCCTCTGCTGGGGTTTCCTACTATCAGATCCCAGCACAGAGGCCCTTCCTGGAGAGCAAAGGTCAGAATCAATCTGTGTCCTGCCCAATTCACATGCTTACAGGGATTATTGGCGAGAACCACAGAGTAAAATAACCAGGGAGCCTGTTTCATTTCTAGAGGGTAAAGCCAGACACACCATGGAAAAAACATCCAGGATGAACATGGCACCTGGCAGAAAGGGAAATCAGATCTTCTCTTCTACAGCCAAATTCTTAGGGAGCGACATCTTGTAGGATTTCTGCTGCCCTAGCCATGTTCTTGGCAACTCAAGCATGATGGGAATTCTTTGAACGGACATTTGTCCAGCTCCAAGACACCGGCGTAATGGCTGCAGGGGTTGGCATTTGGGGGTTTTCTTCGGTAAGAACTTTACAAGGGAAATCTTACTTGTCATTGGACTGAAGAGGTCTTAAGTAAGTCCCAAGAAGTGACTGTAGCTCTTTAGCATAGTCCTGTTCCGTTTCCAGGATGTTCTGTAAAACCTACATTCAGAGAAACAAAATTGGATGAGTACGACCATGAGCCCCAGACTCCTGAAACTCCAAAGCTCAGTGAGCATCTAGTCCAACTCAGACCCCAACCACAATCCCCTTTCCCCCATTCCTAGCCAAGTGCTCATTCAGCTTGGTCTTGAAGGATTCTCCTGAACATGATGGACTAAGGAGGGTACCAGATCTGGAGTTGGGAAACCTTGGGATTCAAATCCTGCCTCAAGCACCTCCCTTTCCCAGCCTCAGTTTCCTAATTTATAAAATGGGTATAATAATAGCACCAGCTGCCCAGGACTGTTGTGAAAATCAAATGAAATAATGTATATCAAGCACTCTTTGCAAACTTGCTATATTACTGCCAACTCTGTCATGAACTCAATGTATGGCTTTAGGCATGCCATGTGCCCTCCCTGGGCCTCAGTTTTCTCCTCTGCAAAATGAGGGGACTGGTCTCGATTATCCCTAAGGATCCTCCTAGTTCTGAAATTCTTTATTTCCTGGTTGGATTGCTCCAAATAAAAATGCAATTAGAGATGTTGAGCCTACATGAGGTCCCAGAGCAGCAGAACGACAGAGATGCCTGATGATGGATCTCTCCCAATTAATCAGGCACTGAATTTAAACACCTTCTTTAAAGTGACTTTGTGTTTGGAATACCATCTACCTTCCCTAAATTATTCTGGAGGTGGCTTGGCATCAGATTTGGAGTCAAGGGGTCTGTGTTTGAATCCTAGTTCTGCCACTTATGAGCTGTATGACCCTGGGTGAGTTATTTCCTCTCTTGCTGCCTCAGTTCCCTCATGGGTAAAGTGAGAGAGTTGGAATTGATGTGTCTGAGGTCTCTCCCAGCTTTAAAATCAAGGCTCTCTTTGACTCCATTGTTGTGACCAAAAACCTTCATTCTCAGCAATCATGGCATTTGATGATGAAGGGACATGAGGGAACGTGGGCCTTGATTGGGACAGGACTGCCTACCAGAAGGCCTCCTCCCTCTGTGGTAAGGTGGAAGGCAGGGCATTTGGCAGGGCTCCTGACTCAGGGCAATCCAATTTGGTTTCCACAACATCTCTTCTAGACTGCTCAAAGTAGCCTAGGCTTCTAGGCCTCTAGGCCCTGTTCTCTGCTTCCCTGGTGCTGTCATTTAAACAATGATGAAACATCCTTTTCCCTCAAACAACTACTACATACATGCTGGGCAGGCCAAGACATAAAGCAAAGTCTGTGGGTAATGTGGCCATCAGCATGCAAGTAAGAAAAGTTTCCAAACTCTCTTGGAAAAGGGAACTGTAAGGCTGCAGGTCCAACTCTCTCACTTTATGGACAGAAAACCAGAAGCCCACAGAGGGGAAGTGACTTGGTCAGGGTCATCCAGCTAGTAAGTGGCAGTGCCAGCATTCAAACACTGGCCTCCCGTCTCTTAGTCATATTCTTTTTTCTATAGCAGTGGTTCTCAAAGGGTAGTCTGGAGATCCCTGGGAGTCCCCAAGACCCTTTCAGTGGGTCAGTAAACTCAAAACGATTTTCCTAAAACATTGAGATGTTTCATTTCCAGTAGTAAATATTGGTCACTATAACTTATTTAAACAAAAGCTCTCTATGGCCTGAGATCCAAAAGTTTTTGAACCACCACCCTGTACCATGTCTGCCACTATCTGGAAAGTGAGTTTGTTTTTACAGTTGAGTTCCCCAAATGGAAAGTGGCGATGAGTAAATCTAAAAGGATATCAATTTAGACCAGAGCAGGTGGTGGAAGGTATTCGTGCTCTGTATGGCTAATGACAAGCACAAATGGCCAGGGTGATTCATGACCATGTGATGATGGGACACTGGCCAGAAGGATACATATAGAACACTCATCTCATGATCAATGTATTTAGCAGCTTATCCTCTACTAAGCATACAAAAAGAACATGATATTGGGCTCGGAGGAATATTCCTAGCCATATTTAGCCATACAAAGGGCCATATTTAAACTTGAAATCTGTAGAAGTGTTTCCTAACCTATTAAACATTATCCATGTATGTAATTTGCATGATCCCGACAAACACCCTCAGAAATTAGCAACATAGGGGGTTATTATTAGAAGATTTAACAGATGGGAAAACTGAGGACAAGAGAGGGAACATATTCAAGATCATACTAGTCAAGTGGATAGAGAGGCAAGAGGTCTTGGGTTCAATCTGACCACAGATGCTTTTTAGATGTGTGACCCTGAACAAATCACTTAACCCCCACGGCCTAGCCCTTGCCAATCTTCTGTCTTAGAAATGGCACTTAGTATTGATTCTAAGTTGGAAAAAAACTCATACTAGTCAGGAGCAGATCCAAAATCAGGTCTTTTCACACCTGTCCTCCTAACATTCTTTCCACTGTAACCTACTACCCAGGCATATGGAAGGCCCCCTTAATTTGGAATCAGGGGGCCCAAATCTGAACCGTGGCTCTGCCACTTGCAACTTGTGTAACTCTGAAGTCTTTTTCCCTCTCTGGGCCTCAGTTACTTCATATGTAAAATGAAGAGGTTGGATTAGCCGATCTCTAAGGTTCCTTTCAGTTTCAAATCATAAGATCCAAGATCTAGAATAAGAGACCACACTGACCATCTAGTTCAAACCCTTCATTTTACATAAGAGGCCCAAGGGGTAAGTGGCTATATAAGCAATAAGCACCAGAGACAGGATTTGAACCCAACTCCTGAGCCAATGCATTTTCTACTGTATCAAGCTATTCTCTCACCAGTTAATATTGAATTTTTGTGAAATAATTAGGGATATACCTAGATTCCAGAGGAGAAGATGCCAGTCATATTCCAAGCAAGTCAGGGTAGGAATATGAACTCCTAGAGTTTTTGTGCACAAATAGCTATACTTCAAAATGTTTAAAGACAAATAACACTGGACTCTTTAAAAAAGAAACAGCTGATGTTTTAAGAGATTAATCCATTCATAAACAAAGGCTGCAAATCATGATGTCAGAAAAGAAATTCATTGATCTCAGAAAGACCAATTAAAGGCAAAGGCGTACTGAGGAACACTGAGTTAGTTGCCACATCTAGAAGATACATTAACGTTAATGAAATGCTTTGAGAAAGCCAAATCAGTGTTGCCCAGCAGCACCATGACATGTGGCCATCCGTCTGTCTGCATCATTGCAGCCCTCCAGGTCCTAGGCCCTTCGCCCAAACAACCCCCAGCTCCCACATCCTGGATGGATGGCCATCTAGCCATGTGAGAGCTGATGTCAGTGTCTGTGCCCTCTGGCACTCAGATGGTGAAGAGACATGACTGAGGGAGAAAGACACAGAGGAGATAGGTAAGAGTGAACAGGGAAAATGAGCAAAAGAACTGACAGATCAATGTATGAGACAGTCTAGAAGCCAGAGCAAGTGAGTAGAGTGAAAAGGGAGAGGGAGAGAAAAAGTGGGTAAATAGAAAAAGAAAAAGTTGGGGCAGCAAATTGGTTCAGAGAAGATGGCAGGCAGAAAAACAATTACAAGGCTACTAGTTAGGCTTTCTGTTAAAAATACAGCTATAGTGCAACTTTCCTCCTCCCTCAACCTCCCCCCACTTCCCACCTTTCTAGTCATATTTGGATGTAGGAGATCCAGAGCCTATAGAGAAAGAGCCCAACCAGTCAGCAAAAAAGAGAAGAGGAGGCAAGCCTATTGGTCCCTTCTGACATTTACTACTGGAGGGGCAGAAGAGTGAGGACTGTCACTTACTTCCCCAAAAGAAAGTTCAGTGCCAGTGTTTCATGGCCCTTGCCTGGTTTATAATGAACCAAAGCAGCCCAGAACAAAGCAGCTCAAAGGTAGATAGCATCTGCTGTCCATTTGACTCAATTTGATCAGTGTATGCTAAGCATCTTTTATGGCCTAGACACTATTAGAAGTGGCTGGAGATACAAAGATGGAGAAAAAAAAATTCCTACCATCAAAGAGCTTATATTCTATTGGCTTATTTTTTTTCTTTTTTAGTCTCTACTGGTGATTTCATTGGGGTAAGGAACTCCAAGAGTAGAAATTTCCTCTGCCAAAGCATACTAGTAACTATGATTTCACATCTTTAAAAAGCTGCCTGAGGCACTAAGAAGTTAAATAACTTTCCCATGGTCACATAGCCTGTATGTGTGAAAGGCACAACTTGAACTCACATCCTACCAGTTCTCTATCCCCTCACCATACTGCCTTGTCTTTTGGGGCTTATGACATATAAGGAGATAAGTAAACAGAATACAATCTAAAAAGAATGCAATAAGGCAGTGATGGTGAACCTATGGCACAGGTGCCAAAAGTGGCACACAGAGCTCTCTCTGTGGGCACACATGCTGCCCTAGGACTTCATATCTAGAGAGCCAGAGGGACTCAGGGTGGAGCTGTTCCCCTCCCCCTCTCCATGTGCCTAAGGACATTCCTCACTTCAACCATCCCTCTGCCCGGAAGCCCAATGGGAGTGCTTCTCCTCTACCCTGTCTAGGGTAAGGGGGGGGGACTGACAATGGGTGAGGTGGGGGGACACGGCACTTGGTCTCTGGGGGAAGCGGGCATGGCACTCAGTCTGGGGTGCAGGGGGGCCTGGCACTCCATCTCTAAAAGGTTTGCCACCACTGCCATAAGGGAATAAAAAATATATGAAGGTAAATACAAGGAAGAAGGTAAGAGAGGAAGCGAAGGGGGAAGCTAAGCAGAGCCTTGGAAGAATGTAGGGATTCTGAGGAGAAGCTATGTGGAGGGAGAGAAACAATAGGGGCAATAATCCAAAAAGAAGCACAGCTGATTACAATTTAAAAATCCATCATCCATTAGGAGTATTCTAGAGAGGGAGGAGAAAAGCAGGGCCAATACTCCCTTGCCTGGGATTTTCATTTTCTTCTCTGTCAAACAAGGATGAACCAGATGACACCAGGTCCCTCCAACTCTAATTGTGATCTCTCCATCTGGCATAATCTGTTGAAAATGCCTAACTGAGATCCAGAAAGAATAAAAACAGCCTAATGTTCATCCATCACTTCTGAGTTCTTGACAAACAGCAAAATGCCCCAAAGCTGGGAAGCAAGAGGGACTTCAGAACAAAGGGGAGGGAGCAGAAGTGCCCAACAAACTGGCTGGTATACTTGGAGTAATTGTGATTTGGTTACGTTGCACAATTTGTCAGATCTTGTCATCCTGAAGGATGCCCTTCTGCCTCACTTCCAACTCTTGGAATTGCAAGCCTCCCTCAAATGATATCTCAGGTGCCACCTGCAAAAGGAGACCTGCCTGACCCCTAAGCCTGGTTCTTAGCACACTCTCTCTCTTGAAATTACTTCTGCTAACTCTCCCCCAGTAAAATATAAGCTCCCTGAGAACAACAGGGCCTGTTTTGCTTTGGTCTCTGAAATCCCTGTACCAAGTAGAGTAGGGCCCCTTTGTCCTCGGTTTCACTATCCATGCTTTCAGTTATCCGAAGTTTCAGTTACTTGTGGTCAAGCACATGAAGGTTCTCCCACAAAGCATTGGAAGTGCACACCTGTGGCAGTAGTCTACCCTGCAGTGGGAGGGGGGCAGTTTCTTCTGCTTCCACTTCTACTTTTTTTAGGGGTTGTTGTTGGGTTATAGAGGGGTGGGAGGCCATAGAGCACCCTGCTATTGTGTAAGAGCAAGGAGAGAGAGCACATCTATATGGGGCTGGCATTGTTTGCTTAGATCAGTGATTTAAGCCATCCACAGTAGATCTTGGAACATACTCCCTGCAAACAAAGGGGTCTTGTTGTATATTGTTTGGTACACAGTAAGTGCTCAACCAGTGCTTGCTGAATTGAGGTGAATCTCAATTCTCATGCCTGGTGATCACAACCCTTGTTGTTTTTGTAATGCCATGTTCAAATCAAGTCCAGAGAACTGGAGAGGTTGGGCAGTGAGCCTAAGAAGCCCCAGTTCTCTCTCATATCCATTCTGAGGGGCTCCCACACCCAGTATCCCAGTTGTCACTACTTTCATTATAGTAATTCTTGACCTTATTTGGTACTAGCCACTTAAAACAGTGGCTTCTCGGGGAACTTTGGGAAGTAACCAAAAAAGGGTCAGAAGAGCTAAGCAGGTACCATCCAAAGGCGATTTCTACAACTAAATGGTCATAAGCAAGATGCAGGGTTATGCATGTACAAGATGGCAGCACTGGACTGGAGAATAACTAAGGAGACCTCAGAAGGGACAGGAAAGGAGAGCCCCTCTTACAAAAGGGCCTTCTCTCTAAAGCAGCCACTAGATGAATCTTTTGATCCTTCAAGACAGACTAGGTCTAACCTGAAGGAAAACCCAGCCTTCTACGTTCTGCAGTCAGTTCCTACTTCCAATCATCACTCTGCGGCCTTATTGGAAGATATACCAAGGACACATAATCATGTAAGTGGACTTCAAGAAAAAGATTCTGGGGTCTTTGGGCCCAGACTGGAATCAGTGACAGTTCTGGCCTGAGTATTCCTACCTCCCTGCTTTTGTGTACTTCATTCCCCTTGCCAGAAAGACCTTTTTTCATCTTTAGCCCATTTAAGTCCTACATCCCCCAGGATAGGGGCAGTTAGTTGGTACTGCAATGGATAGAGCACTGGATCTGGAGCCAGAAAGACTTAAGTTCAAATCCAGCCTCAGAAACACACTAGTTGTATGACCCTGGTCAAATCGCTTAATCTCTGTATGCTTCCGTTTCCTCAACTGGAGAAAATAAAATAGGGATAAAAAGAGCACCTATTTTCCAGGGTTGTTGTAAGGATTAAATGAGATATCTGTAAAATGCTTAGCACAGTGCCTTACACATAGTATGTGCAATATCAATGTTAACCACTATTGGTTATTGTTATTAGATTGTAACCTTAGCTTCCTTCCTTCTTTCTTTCCTATGCTTCAAGATTCAACTCAACTCAGCCTCCTCCATAAAAACCACCCTAAGCCTAGGTGATCATGGGCTCATAATATGCCAAGCTGGAAGGACCTTAGAAGTTATTTTTTGATTTATTGATTGATTTAGAATATTTTTCCATGGTTACATGATTCATGATTTCCCCCCACCCATTCCCACCCCCCTCCCAAATCCGACAAGCAGTTCCACTGGGTCATCCATGTATCCTTGTTCAAAACCTATTTCTGTGTTATTCATATCTGCAGTAGAGCAATATTTTAACATCAAAACCCTAATCATATCCCCCATTGAACTACGTGATCAATCATAAGTTTTTCTTCTGGGTTTCTGCTCCCATGATTCTTCCTCTGGATATGGATAGCATCTTTCTCATAAGTCCCTCAGGATTGTCCTGGGTCATTGCATTGCCACTAATGGAGAAGTCCATTACATTCGATTGTGCCACCGTGTATCAGTCTCTGTGTATAATGAATGTCCTTAGAAGTTATTTTGTCTGGCCCCATCATTTTACACAAGAACCCTGAGATTCTGAGAGGACTTGCCCATGATCACACAACGAATGAATGGCAAAGCCTGGATTCGAACTTCCCTCTTCTGAACTCCTGGAACACTCAATGAACATAATGGTCATCTGGCATCTGCCCTAGAGTTCTCTCTTATCCTGCTTCCTCTACCGGGAGGTCTTTGCCCTCAAACAGCTCGCACGATCTTCTCCTTTCTGATGTCCCCAGTGCTGAGTCTGGTGCCCAGCACACACTAGGAAAGCAATAAATGTTTGTTGACAACAGTGCCTTCTGGCATGGAAATTAGCATTAGCTCTGCTAACCCTGAAGTGCTAAATGCTCCCCTTCTATCAGTCACCTGGAGAGCAAGGCCAGGTGGAGCAGCTCTAATGAAACAAGGCCCAGAGAGGAAGGCTGGTGCATTGCTGGAGTGGGGCTAAATATAACTTGAATGCACATTCAAGTGCTAAGTCTGCTGTTTTCTCTCTAACAGCTTAAATGGTGCCTCCTCTAATTGAACCTGGCAACTAAGACATATGGGCTCACTTTCCTTGTTTCCAATCTTCCTGGCACAGAACGTCAAAGTACAGCGGGTAAAGAAAAGTCCAAGCTTAGAGGAAGGTGATTGGAATCATGAGGGAAGAGAAAAAGAAAACATTCTTGGGGCAACAGGGGAATGATATCACAGGAAACAGTCAGGGGTTCCCATGTAGCGGGGGGAGTAAGCTAAGGTCAGCAGCTACCAATATGGAAGAATCCTTCTGTGTTGCCCCGGGTCCCAGAAGGATGCTGGGCTCTCGTTCCCACGCTCTAGATTCCAATCAATTAACCAGGGGTGGCCAAACCACAGCCTGGGAGTCATACCATCTGGCCATGTCTGAGGAGATAAAATCACAATCCATTTAAAGTCAGTTGGAGACACGGTGTTCAGGGCCAATTTCGCCATGCACTGGCTTCTGGGAGGACAGGGCAATTTTGCTTTTCTGTCTCAGGCTTCCACAACTGATCATGGGAGAGAACCACACTCATTAGTGTCCAAACTTTGACATGGAGCCAGAGCCGTGTCAATGTACTCATGGGAAGTGAGCTAGCAGGAGTCTTCCCTCTCTTCCTCCTCAGGGGAAAGGAAGGGAAGATGTTCTGGTCACATGAGGAGGAATTCCTGTGCCCCTGTAAGTTTCCTTTCATCCCCTCCCAAGAGAACAAAACCTAACAATGCTGGGAATGCATTTCCTGAGCTGAGGGAGACAGGAAGCAGGCTGACTTCATTAAAGCAACTAAGAATAAGAGGGGTCAAACTGAAGAATGGGTGGGAGATAGATGGGATGGGAGATGTGAAGGCAACATGGTGCAGTGGAAAGAGTATTCAGTTTGGAGGTAGAGGACATGGGCTCAAATAACTAACTATTCTTCCATTTACTTTTTGGGAACCTAGGAAAAGTCACTTTACTTGTTCCTGGCCTCACTTTCCTCCATCTGTAAAAGGATGGAGCTGGATTAGAAGGACTCTGAGGTTCCTTCCAGATCTACCTAGATCCAGTGATGAGATCATTGGTAAAGATCCTTTAGGGCCTGATTCGAATTTAATTGGGGGATGGAAGGAGGGGGTGACAGAAGAAAGGAAGACTGGATACAGGAGAGAGTAATCCAAGTGATTCCTAAAATAAAGGCCTGCTGTATGTGCAGCTGAGAACAGGCTGCTGGTGGGATGATTACATTCCAAGATGCCTTTTTTGAAATCTTCAGAACTAGAAAAGATAGTTCTCCTCAGTCTCTTGCTTCAACTGCCATGCATCTGTGTTCATCTTTCTGTTCCCTTCACTTGCCACAGAAGGATCAGTTGAAGGAACTAGAGACATTTGGGCCTGGAGAAGAGAAGATTCAGGGAGCCATGACAGATCTCTTCAAGTATCTAAAAGGTTGGCATGTGAAAGAAGGGGGCAACTAATTTTTTCCATTTGGCCCCAAGGGGTATAAACAGGAGGAATGAGTAGGAACTGTGAAGAAAGGCCCATTGAGTCTTGGTCACCCAATGAGAGCAACTCCCCAGAATGGATACAGGTGTGCTCCCCTGCTCATTCCTAGGCTGGATGACCACTTGTGGGAAGAATTTCTGTTACAGTATGGTCTAGAGTAGACAGATGGCCATGGAGGGCCCAGCCAACCCTGAGAGGGAGAGATTCTGCCATTTTTTCCTTTATAAATGATCTGAACACTCTCAATGACCCGCTCTCAAAGGAGGGGCAGTTTGAAAGTATCAATAGAATACAGACAAGGGAATATACAAATACACACACACACACACACACACACGAATACCTTACTGCACAAAATATCTTCTCAGGCACAGGATCATAGGATATTCAATTAGAGTTAGAAGGGATTATGGAAGCCATTGAGCCCAACCCCCTCATTTTATAAACAAGGAAAATGAGGCACAGCAAAGTTAAGCCCCTTGCCCAAGGTGCCCAGGGAATGTCTGAGCTCAAATCTCTCTCCAGTTTGTGGGCTACATAAGCAAATGATTTCATTACTTAGGAAGAGGAAGAGATCTGAGGCTGGCTCTGACTCACCTTGCCTATGTGACCCTGGGCAAGTCATTTAACTTCTTGGTGCTCGGGACTAGAAGGTATAGAGAGGGTACCAACTTGCAGTAGGAAAGAGTATCCTCTTCCACCAAAGAAATCTCAGGTCCAAATCACAAAGAGAAAACAATGCTAAGAACAATATAACTTTACCACCCTTTCATGGGGAAGGTAGTATATTATTATCTCCATTTTACAGATGAGAAGACTAAGGTTCACAAATAGAGGCATAAATATACAGTTAATTAAGTAGCAGATAAGAGAATATGAACTCAGGTTCTCCAACTCCAAAGCCTGCACTCTTCCTACTCCAATGAGTAGTGACAATTGCAGAATGATACCTTAAGAAGTTTCACTCAAGGCTCCAAAGACACTGGTGTAAGTCAGAAGGCAAATGTGGACCATATCTAAGTCTCTTCATCCTGAGATTCCATGATGACTATCCTGCTTTAGAAAACCTGATGATATTCTGAGTGGAAAGAACTTAGAAAGAATCCCATCCGTTTCTGGCCTTCCACAGCCCACCCTAGCACTGAGAGAGAAATGAATACAAAATGGTGGCATAAGCAATCTAATCAGTACAAATCACCAGAATCAAAGACAGAAAGAAAACCAGAGGAAAGAAAACTCAGGATCTGGAGGGTGCCTAAGAGTAAAAGTCACAGTGGATTTCACTCATCAGATGGCTGGGTCCTGCCATTTAAAGGTGGTTGAGCTGACTATGTTACCTGGAAGTTAACGGAAGAAATAGAAATTTCGTAGAGAGAGAGAGAGAGATTGGAAGGCCCTGCTCTTAGCTCATATGCTCTCCAGAAATGCTAGATTTTCTTTTTTTCATTTTTATTTATTTATTTTTAACATACTTTTTTAAATTTTGGGATCCAAATTCTCTCCTCCTCTTATGAGTCCCTCCATATCCATTGAGAAGGCACAAAATCTGATATAGACAAAATATAACGTGATATAACGTGAAGTCACTTAAAGTATTTCCACATTTAGCCATGTTGCAAAAAAAGCAATAACAATAGACAAAACAATACTTCACTTTACACTGAGAATTCACTAATTCTCTCTCTCTGAAGGTAGATAGATTTTTTATCAATGCTCCTCTGGAATCATCTTGGATCACTGTAATCAATTAAAGTGAAATGCTACATTTTCTCAATTCTGATTAAGAACTATATGCTCTGGGGGCAGAGCCAAGATGGAGGTTTAGTAGCAGGGAAAGTTGAAACTGCTCTGACAATTCTTCCAAACCCAATCTTTAAGAAGCATTTTTTGACAGAAGTCAAAAGCCAACAGTAAGACAAAGCGAGGGGGCTCTCCCATTCATTGAACACAATTTGAAAGGTAAGCAGAGAGAGTTAATTTTCAAGGGATATGGGGGAAGTGGAAGCAAAACTGCACACAGGGGAGTGCTAGACAACCACTCCCCCAGAAGTACTGCACCAGGTTCTGAGAATGGGCATAGGCTATCCTTGGAATCCTGGGATGCAGGCTACACCAGCAAAAGAACACCTCAGACCCACCCCTTGAAATCCCAAACCTTGGCACCTACCCACAGTAAGGCCCAAAAGTCCACAGCACTGTGCTCTTTCAAGCCTGCACTACTGTGGTGAAGATCTAGCCCCAGGGCAAAATAGATCACAGTGCCAAACCCTGCAAGCCAGCAACAGAGGAGACAAATATAGCAGGCAGCTTTCAGAATTCCTAGTCCAAAGGCAAAAAAAAGACTGGGAAAATGATCAAACAGCAAAAGAAACATTTAACCCTCAAAAATTTCTATGGGGACAAAGAGCAAAGTACAGAACCAATAGGGATGATGAGCAAGCAACTACATGCAAAATTCTGAAAAAATTGGAATTGGTCTCAAGCTCTGGAAGAACTCAAAAAGGAATTAAAAAATCAAATAAGATAAGTTGAGGAAAATGGGAACAAGAAATTAAAGTAATGCAAAAAGAAAATAACAGTTTAAAAAGCAAAACTGGTCAACTGGAAAAAGAGGCACAAAAATCCAATGTAGAAAAGAGTGCCATGAAAAATAAAATGGTCCAAATGGAAAAGAGGATCAAAGGTCATGGAAGAAAGTCAGTCTTTAAAAATTAGAATTGGGCAAATAGAAGCTAATGACTTCAAGAGACATCAAAAAACAATAAAATAAAATCAAAAAAATGAAAAAATAGAAGAAAATATGAAATATCTCATTGAAAAAAACTAACTCCCCTGGAAAATAGATCCAGGAAAGCCAACATAAGAATTATTGGACTACCTGAAAATCATGACCAAAAAAAAAGAAATTATCCAAGAAAACTACCCTGATGTTCTTGAACAAGAGGGCAAAATAGAAATTGAAAAAATCCACAGATCACCTCTTGCAATGAATCCCCAAATGATAACTCCCAGGAATGTTATAGCCAATCAAGAGCTCCCAGGTCAAGGAGAAAATACTGCAAGCAGCCAGAAACATTTCAAATATCATGGAGCCCCAGTTAGGATTACACAGGATCTGGCAGCTTCCATATTGAAGAACCAGAAGGCTTGGAATATGATATTCTGGAAGGCAAGGGAACTAGGTTTACAACCAAGAATCACCTACCCATCAAAATTGTCTATATTTTTCAGGGGAAAGTATGGTCATTTAATAAAATGGAAGATTTCCAAACATTCCTAAAGAAAAGACCAGACTTAAGCGAAAAATCTGATGTCCAAATACAAAACTCAAGAGAAGCATAAAAGGTAAATAAGAGAAAAAATGTAAGGGCTTCAATAAAGTAAAAAAGAACCATATGCTCTGGCATTTCATTGAAAAGGTGGGTGGAATATGGGTGCTGAATGCTACATATGCTGTCAGACATGGCTGCTGTGTCAGCTGTGTCTGCAGGTTTTGTTGAACTTTTTCTTAGTTACAAAGGAGAGCAGTACTGAGGGGGATGTATCTGAAAAAGAGAGTGATGAGAAAACAAAAGATATCCAAAAAAGCTTTGGGGAAAAAATCATTTTAGACAAAGTAGCATTGGCATTTGGCACAGCCTTTGTGTTCAGTTCATAAGGGTGACAGTTCCCTGATTGGGGTTGGGGAGAATTATAGGCACCTTCTTTTGTTTTATATATTGGATAATCCAAGGCTAGTGATGATTCCATCTACTTCTGAATGTATCTTGAGTAATCTAATTTGACATCAGAAACCAAAGAACAACAATATCAAAATGTTCACTTTTATTTCAGGCTGTTACCTGAATCTCTTTAAAAACAAATCCAACATATGATCCAAGGCAATTCCAAAGGACTCATGATAAACAATGCTATCCACTTATAGAGAAAGAATTAATGGCATCTAAATGCAGATTGAAATAGAGGATTTCCACCTTGTTTTCTTGTTTTCTTTAATGAGTCTTATTCTACAAAAGGAGCAAGGTGGAAATATATTTTGCATGATCACACAGTATAACCTAGATCAGATTGCTTACAATGTTAGAGAGGGAGAGGAGAGGGAGAGAATTTGGAATTCAAAATTTTAGAAAACAATTGCTACAAACTACTTATTTAAATTTTTTTAATGATTATTTTCATGCAATTGGGAGAAAATTAAATATTGATAATAAATAAAAACAAATCCCTGCTACAAAATTCTAAAGTGTTTTAATGGATACCACATTCTCTTTTAAAGTAAAATCTCAAGCAAATTAACTAAAGTAGGTTGATCCTTTTCTGTCTCCCAAATTCAACCCCTAAGAAATTATCAAAATTGTACAGGACTCAGGGGTGTGAAACACTTGTCATAAAGGGGGTCTGGGAGGACTGAAGAGAATTGAAGAGACTGAAGAGAAGAGATAAAAGGCACATATCAAATCTAGAATGTAAGATGGCTAGAGAAATAGGCGTCAGTCACATTGTAAAGAGGGGTCTGTCCAGACTAGAGACAGGATGTCTTGGGTTCCAATCTGGCTTCAGACACCTCATCGCTGTATGACCCTGGGCAAGTCACTTAACCCCCATGGCCTACTGCTTACTGTTCTTCTATGTTGGAACCAATAACAGTACTGAGTCTAAGGCAGAAGATAAGGGTTAAAAAATAGGAGTCTGTGTGTGTGTTTGTACACATATGCATGCACGCAAGAATGACCTAAACATATTGTGTGAAGGGAGTCCATCAGATGTACAGATCTGACAATTTGGGCGAAGGGCAGTGTTGAAGAATGGATGCGAATGCCACACAATGTGTGTGACAGATGCTGTATGAGGGCAAGGTTGCCAGTCAAAACTCCAAACTCCAAATACTATGCTACCTCATCCTGGTTGTGGGTCCCAGCACCCAGATTCTATGATAACAAACTGGTTACAATGGTTAAATACCAGTCAGGTGTATATGTGTGTGTGTATGTATGCATGTGTGTACATGCACACATTCGTGCGTATCAGACACAAAAGGCCAGTGGAGGGAAGAGGGAATAGTCAAAGATGAGCAAGAAGTGGGAGGGAGCAGAGAAATGGCATAAAAGAAATATGTTTAACAGTGTGTTTTTCTTATCATAAAATCATAGGATCATAAATTTAAAACAGAAAGGGACTCTAGAGACCACAGAGTGCAACTCCATCATTTTACAAAGGGGGGAACTGAGGCGAGTGACTTACCCAAGGTCACAAGGATTAAGAGTCAGAATTGGAATTCAAGGGGGCAGCTGGGTAGCTCAGTGGATTGAGAGCCAGGCCTATAGAAGAGAGGTCCTAGGTTCAAATCTGGCCTCAGACACTTCCCAGCTGGGTGACCCTGGGCAAGTCACTTGACCCCCATTGCCCAGCCCTTACCACTCTTCTGCCTTGGAACCAATACACAGTATTGATTCTAAGATGGAAGGTGAGGTTTAAAAAAGAGAGAATTGGGATCCAAACTCAGAGCCTCTGACTCCAAATCCAATGGTTAGGACTAATGAAACTAAGGGATTCAAGGTGGGTTTGGGGGCACTGGGTAGAAGAATGAGGAGCCTAAAGAGGACTGGTAGTGAAAAAAGGCCACTGATACAGACATAGGGTACAGAGTGGGGGAGAGGCCAGTGCCATAGGTTTACCCTAGATGATGTCTATCTGAACTGAAACCCTAGCTGCATTGGCAACCACATGTGGGGGGCAGCCTCAACCTTTAGCGGGGCACTGAATGTGCCCATTTTCCAAGGGCTCTTTTTGCAGGGCCTCTTTCTCCTGGCCTTGAGGCATTAGTAAGAGATCCTTATATAGCACAGTGGTACTGCTGAATGTGTCACACTGGAATCCTGTGGGGCCAGTTCAGGCCAACATCATTAAGCCTCTCATTTGTCATCTCAACACTTCAACTCTCGCTAAGCCAAGGGATTCAATTTACACGTCTTCAATGCCTCAAAGATCTGTCATGGGGGTACAGGGAAAACCTCCCTCCCTTCAGCACAAATCACAGCCCCTCTGACTTTGGAGCCACTCTTTGACATTCACAGAATCACAGAATTGCAGAGCTAGAAGGACCAGTCCTGAGAGGCCAAAGAGTCCAATGTGTACTTAAAGCAAATCCTCACTACGAGACCCCCCAACATGTGGTCATCCCGCCTTGGCTCAGAGACTCACAGAACGCTAGATCTTGAGCTGAAAGGGCCCTTGGAAATCATCTAGTCTAAAGGTCACAAGTAATAGCATCAGAGGTAGAATTTAAACATAGGTTCTGAAACACCAGAGCTCCAACTCTTTCCACTGGACCACACCACCAACTACTGGCCCAGTTCTAATCATTATGAAGCTCTCCCCTACATCAAGAAGTCCATCACCGACTTCTCTACTACCAGCAATGCAATAATCCAAAACAATTCTGAGGGACTCATGAGAAAGAAGCTCTCCACATCCAGAGAAAGAACTGTGGGAGCAGAAACACAGAAGAAAAAACAACTGCTTGATCACATGGGTTGATGGGGATATAACTGGAGATGTAGACTCTGAATGATCACCTTGGTGTCAACGTCAATAATATGGAAATAGGTCTTGATCAATAACACATGTGCAACCCAGTGGAATTGCGTGTTGGCTGGGGGGTGGGTCGGAGGAAGGGAGGGAAAGAGCATGAATCTTGGAACCATGGAAAAATATTCTAAATCAATTAATTAAATAAAATGTTTCAATTCAGAAAAAAAGAAAGAAAAGAAGTCCATCACCAGCTTTTGTGTCTCATCTTTTCCTTTTGCCACACTCCTGAACCATGTGGTTCCCATCATATTGACCTGCTTATGCCTTCTGATCCCATAACTCCCTCTCTCACATTTCCATTTTAAATGTATTTTTTAATGAACAAAAATCTATTTTCTTTCCTACCTCCCTTCTCTCAGTGGAAAAAAACAAAAACAAAAATAAAACTTTCATAATAAATACACAGTCAAAGAAAATAAAATTGCACATCAGCTACATCCAGAAACCCTTCCATCTCTTGAACAAGGACACATGTAAAACCCAGTGGAATTGCGTGTCAGCTATGGGAGGGGCTTGGGGGAGGGGAGGAAAAGAACATGAATCTTGTAACCATGTAAAAATATTCTAAATTAACTAATTAAATAAAAATTTCAAAGAAATTCTTCCATCAGCCCTCTTTCAGGAGGTAGATCAACTATTCCATCAGGAGTCGCCTGTAATTGCAGTTCACCATTGCATTGATCAGAGATCTTAAGCCTTTCAGAGTTATTTGTATTTATGATATCATCATTGTGTAAATCACTCTCCTGGCTCTGCTCACTTTAATCTGCATGAGTTCATACAAGTAGGCCTTCCTAGGTTTCTTTAACATTTCTTTCTTTTTTTTCCTAAACCCTTCCTTTACATCTTAATATCAATTCTAAGACAGAAGAGCAGTTAGGGCTAAGCAATGGGTTAAGTGACTTGCCTAGAATCACACAGCTAGGAAGTATGTAAGTCCAGATTTGAACCCAGGTCCTCCCAATTCCAAGCCTGGCACTCTAACGATTGTACTGCCTAGCTGCACACACTCTCCCATCATCCTTTCTTTTCTTTTCCTTTTTCTTAAATAGTCCTTACCTTCTGCTTAGAACTGCTACTAAGTATCAGACCCAAGGCAGAAGAGTGGTAAGGGCTAGGCAAATGAGGTTAAATGACTTGCCCAGGGTCACACAGCTGGGAAGTGTCTGAGTTCAGATTTGAACCCAGTACCTCCAGACTCTAGGTCTGTGCTCTATCCACTGAGCCACCCAGCTGCCCCACTTCATCATTTCTTATATCACCACAGTATTTAATCATATCCATAAGCCATCATTTGTTCAGCCATTCCCCAATTTGGAGGTGCCACCTAAGCTTCTAGTACTTCTTTCCCAATCACCTGCTTTTCTTCTAATCTTAGCTTCACTGTTTGTTTGCCAAAACCTTATTAATTTTATGTAATCCAAATGACACTTTATCTTCTGCAATCCTCTCTGTCCCCTGCTTTGTCATGTATTGTTCCCGCAGCCCCAGATCCCAAGGGGAATTTCTTCCTTGGTCCTCCAATTTATATCATGCTTTACGTCTTAGTCATGCATCTGTTTGGAGCTAATCTTGGCACCTGGTGTGAGATGCTGCTCTCAAGTGCCTAAGGACCTGAAGGGGTAAAAGAGAGGGCCTATCCCTCTGTAGCCAACCTGGCCATGAGGCTCTCTGCACTCGCTGGCCTAGTCCTTGGACAGGACACACAGTCCACTGCCGGGCCCATCTGATTTACACAAACAGATTAAATCATAGGCATGAATTAACTGAACAGTTTAAGACTCACCACACTGTAGTAATTCTTGGTAAGCTGAAGAGTGTCAAGTCCTTTTACCATCTTTGGGGAGCCAGGTTTCTCTGTAAAAATACATTGAAAGGATTAAGAGTGACACAATCCTTTTACAACATTAGGCTCATTGACAGGCTATAAAATGATGACTTCTAGATTGATCAGTAAGAAACCGACAATCTTTTCTTTTAAACCCTCACCTTCCCTCTTGGAATCAAGGTTATGTATTGGTTCCAAGGCAGAAGAGTGGTAAGGGCTGGGTAATGGGAGTCAAGTGACTTGCCCAGGGTCACACAGCTGGGAAGTATCTGAGGCCAGATTTGAACCCAGGACCTCCCATCTCTAGGCCTGGCTCTCAATCCACTGAGCCACCCAGCTGCCCCCAAGAAACCAACAATCTTAAGGAAGCCTGACCCTCACTTTATTAAATCAGAGAATTATGGAGTTGGAGGAGACCTTAGTTTAATTCATCTGGGAATGAGGCCATCATGCTAGATATCAGGAGACTTGGCCAAGGTCATGTAGCTAGTCAGTGGCAGAGCTGGGACTAGAAATTCAGAACTTTCAATGGCAACAGACACAGCCTCTCAATTCCATTCCAATGAAATGTACAAAAGAAGTAAAAACATTAAAAGTGGAGTTAGTCTTTACAATCTTCCATTTAGATGCACATCAATGACTCAAGGACCTGAGATTCCAGCGGCATGCAGCGGCATGGGGAACTTCCTCCAATTTGAAACACCCAATAAAAGTGCCAGGAAGATGGCCTCGTTTGGGCACCCCCTGCCACCCCAGTACACTAGAGCCAGCTTTCTTGTGCTCAGTTCCTGGGTTGTGTCTCTCCCGAGGCTCAAGTCAACAGGAAAAACATCAACACAAAAAGAATTCTGGACTTCTGGTTTCTTGAAATCTCTTTGTTCCTTTGAGGCTCAGCACTTCTAGTCTTTCGGTCTCTTCCTGGTGCTTCCTCAGAGCTAAGAGACTTGCCCAGAGAAGCACAGCACCTGAGTGGTCACTAGAGAGCTTGAAGCTGAGTCTTTCTGACTCCCAGGACAGGACCCTGTCTATCTACACCAGCACTCTGCCTCTCCAAAGCAAGTTTCTAGAAAGCTGCAGAAATGAGAAGAGTCATCATAAATAAACTTTCCTTCTGGGCTAAAGCCCAGACCTGGATCTGTAATTCCCTGAGAACCAAAGATGTATTTCTGTGTCTGGAACTTTAGAGATCATTTGCAATGGTCTCTAAAATATAATATGCCCTTTTTTTGGACAAAGTTAAACTTCACTCCTATCAACTTCATTTCCATTTCTTTTTTATGGGGGTCTTCTTTATAGAAACATTTTGATACAATGGATACTTCCCAACAAAAACGCCAACAACTCCCTAACCCAGAAAGTACCGTGAGGAAAAGGAATCATCTCCAAGTTTGTGCATTGCTAAGACTGATGGGACGTGCCAGTTTCTACTCTCCCAACTCACCAACTAGGCCCTTTTCTTTTCAAATTTTTTTTAAATCTCTACTTTCTGTCTTATTAACAACTCTAAGACAGAATGGCAAAGGCTAGGCAAAAGGGGTTAAGTGACTTGTCCAGGGTCACACAGCTAGGAAGTGTCTGAGGACCTAGATCCTCGGAATTTTAGACCTGGCGCAGTGTGCATCACCTAGCTAACCTGTGCTTTGCTTTTCAAATACAAAGTCCTGCCCTGTTCAAAAGAGCAATCTTGGAGGCAGCTGGGTGGCTCAGGGGATAGAGAGCCAGGCCTAGAGAGGGGAGGTCCTGGGTTCAAATTTGATCCCAGACACTTCCCAGCTGTGTGACCCTGGGCAAGTCACTTGACCCCCCGTTGCCTAGGCCTTACCACTCTTCCGCCTTGGAGCCAACACACAGTATTGATTCTAAGGCAGAAGGTGAGGGTTTAAAAAAAGAGCAATGTCCTTGCAGAGGGGGCAGTTATGGTAGATAGACACTGGAGCTTCTTCAATTATCTGGCCTCTGGATTTCCACAGTTGCAATAACACTCTTCTACTCAGAGCTGAATTCTTGAAGAATCAACTTTTCCATGGCACCTTCTTACAGAATCACAGAACCTCAATGCCCATCTGGTCCAAATCCTGTGTTAAGAAAATTCTCCCCTCTCCCATGTATCTAACAAGTGGGCATCCAGACTGTGCTTGAAAGACCTCCCCTGAGGGGGCGCCCACTCCCTCCTGAGGCAGCTAATTCCACACCAGGTCAGCTCTCATCATTAGGAAGCTTATCCTAACAACTGCTGCCTCTTTCCAACATCCACCTCATTGATCCTGGTTCTTCCCTCTGGGACTGAAGAGAATAAGAGGCATCCCTCTATTCCAGGACAACCTATCATATAAATGGAAGCAGCCTTCATTTCTCCTGAGTCTTCAGGCTACATCACACCACCAATTCTCTCAATTTATTCTCAAAAGGCCTGGCCTCAAGGTCCTTTGCCAGGCTGACTGCCATCTTGTGAAAGTTCTCAAGGACCAAATCAATGATCTTCCTAAAATGTGGTACCCAGAACGAGCCCTGATACTCCAGTTGTGATCTGATGAAGACTGAGTTGGGCAGGAAAAATCACCTTGGGCTGTGGGAGCCACTATATCCAACTATGGCCACAGACTGAACTGCTATCCAGTTGATACTTCAAACCTTTCTCAGAAAAAGTGCTTTCTAATCTCACCCTGCCTCTTGCTGCTTCCTGGGTTCATGTTCATCTATTTTTCTCAAGGCAGCTTTTCGGTGGAGATATGAGATAATCCAGGATTGCATCTTCTCTTCCCTATACCTCTCAGTCAATACAAAACCAGTACACCAAATCAATATGCCACCAAAAACAGTACTCCGGAATAGGGAGTGACAGCAATACCAAGTCTATGGCCCAGGAGAGAAGGGGAAGATGGGAACGAATGTTACTCAGACAGTCAAGTATTTATTAAGCATTTAATATGTGTGAGGCACCATGTTGTACCATGAGGATGCAAAGAAAGGTCAAAATATGGTACCCACCCTCAAGGAGTTTACAGTCTAATGGTAGAGGCAACGTGTAAATAACTAGGCCCTTACAAGATATATACAAAGGAAACAGAAGGCAATCCTAGGAGGGAAAGGCAGTAAAACAGTGATGGTTGGCTACAGGAAGGGGTGGGGGAAGAGAGGGAGGGAAAGAATATGATTCCTGTAACCAAGGAATAATGTTCTAAATTGACTAAATAAAATTTTCCCCCAAAAAACAGTGATGGTGAACCTATGGCATGGGTGCCAAAGGTGGCACACAGAGCATTCTCTGTGGACATGCAGTTGCCCTCCCCACCCCCCACAGCAGCCAGTGTTCCTTACTAAAAAGGCAGAGGGACTCAGGCAAAGATGCTCTCCTTCCCCTCTCCACCTGACTGATAACATTTTTCACAACCCCCGCCCCTCTGCCCAGCAGCCCCATGGAGTGCACAGGAGGTCAGATGGGCTGCACATAGGAGGCAGAGCTGAAGGGGAGGGGGGCACTCAGGATACTCCCCTCCCCCCTCTCTACACTCACTAAAGACATTCCTCACTTCACTCACCCCTCTGCCCAACAGCCCAATGGGAATGCTTTCTCCCTCCCCTGGTAGGGTAAGGGAGGGGGGTGGGGCACACTCAGCACTTGGTGTGGAGGAGGGGCACAGCACTTCATGTGGAAGGGGCACAACACTTGATCTGGGGTTAGGGTAGGATTGGGGTAGGGCCCAGCACTCTGTCTCCAAAAGGTTCACCATCACGGCATTAAAAAATGGGGACACTGAGAAGGGTGTCCTGAAGAAAGAAGGGCAGGAATTGAGCTGAGTCTTGAAGGAGGTTAGAGAAACTACAAAGTAGAGGGCAGGGGGCAAAATATTCCAGGTATGAGGGAAGTCTATAAAGAGTTATAAAGGTCAAACAGAGGGACAGACAGTCAGGATTTGTACAAAATGCTGAAATGGACAGTGGAATGAACAGAAAATTGGGTTTGGAGCCAGAATGCACTAGTCTCCAACTCCGCTTCTAATATCTAGAACATGAAGATAACAACACCATATCACCACACCATACAACCTTCTGGGAGAGACCAAAGAAAAGAAAGTCACTGATCACAGGATAAGATGGTAGAATGTTCAACACTTTAGAGGTCGGGCCTTTGTTTAGGGATAGGGAAACTGAGGTCTACAGAGGAAAAGGGTCCCGCCTAATGCCAGAAAATTATTAAAAGGCAGATCTAGAGTAAGATCCCAAGTTTCCTGACTCACAAGAGTCTGGGGTTCTTTCTGTTATATCATACTATGATCTGCCCTATCTCATTCCTCCCTCCCTGGCTCCATGCCTACTTCTGATAGTTTGGTTCATCAGGGCAGCTAGGTTGCTCAGTGGATAGAACACTGGGCCTACAGTCAGAAAACCTGAGTTCAAATTTGGCCTTTACTAGCTGTATGACATTGACATTTACTAGCTGTATGATGCTGAACAAGTCACTGACCCTCTTTTCCTTCAGCTTCCTCATCTATAAGATATAGATAATTAATAATAACACTTTCCTCTAAGGGTCTGTGACAGAGTTGTGAGGATTAACACAGTGCCTGGCACATAGTAAAGGCTATATAAATGTTAGCTATCTAGCTGGTCCCACCAGCCACACGTCTTCCTTGGTGAGCTTGTTTTAAACGCAGCTCGGGGTTTCATAAAGCTCTTTTTGGTGAGTATGTCCTTTTGTGCCTACTCTGTCCCCTCTAGACCATGCCTCAACATTGCCCCAGAACTTGGGATTCTGGAGAACAAAACATTATGCATAAGGAAGTCTCATCCTTAAAGGATCAGCCAGTGGTGGCAGACATGGGCAGGAGAGCATGCAGATGGTGGACAGCAAACAGATGGGGAAGAACAGACTGGGAAATAGCTAACATTTATTAAGTACCTATGTGGAAGGCACTGAACTAAATACTAGGGGTATGAAGCTGGAAAAAGCCAGAGCCCCCGCCTCAGGAGGTGGCATTTCTTCTGGGAAGATGGGCACATGTCTACCCTTAAGTGTGCCACAGGGTCATATGAAGGAGGGAACAGCAATAACCAGGGGATAGAAATAAAGAAAGGCTTCATGGGGGAAGTAGTGCCAGAGCTCAACCTTGAAGGAAGATAAAGATTTGGAAATGAGGACAAAGTGTGTTTTAGGCATAGCAGACAGCTTGTGCAGATGCATGGAGTGGAAGATAGAATGGTCATCGCAGATTACTGATTTAGAGCTGGAATGGACCTTAGAGGTCAGAAGGCCCAACCATCTCATTTTACTGATGGAGAAACAGAAGCAGAGCCAGGGAACAACCAGCAGTCCAGTTTGCATAGAACACCGAATATTGAATTTAATTTGATTTTTAATTTTTAATTAATTTAAATTTAATTTGAATTTTTAATTTTAATTTAATCAATTTAAATTTAAATTTAAATTTTATTAAATTTAATAAATTTATTATTAATTATATATATTATTATTGTTAATAAAATTAAATTAAATTTTTATTAATTTTAAAAATCAATTTAAAATGAAGGCCAGAAAAATAGGTGGGAGCCATATTGTGGAGGGCTTTAAATGTCAAGCTGAAAACTTTGTATTTTATCCTAGTAGTAATAGGGAGACACTGAAGCCATTTGAGCAGGAGAGTAGCACAATCAACAAAAGGCAAATAAAAAGAAATGTGCTGGTCCCAACTTCAAGATTTGGAGAAGTATACCAATCTCTGGAGATCAAGGCCTGCTTCTACATGACACTGCATGACAAGGTGTGGCATGGAGTGATCTGGGTAGCATGAAGGGAAAAAATATATGAAAATCCAGGGCTTGTCAATGCAAAGAATTCTTAAGTGAGAACTAAGTAGTCCTGAGCATGTTTGCATACACCTGGATAAGTACATGCGCTCTCTCTCTCTCTCTCTCTCTCTCTCTCTCTCTCTCTCTCTCTCTCTCCCTCTTTCCCGTCTCTCTCTCACACACTCAGACACACACACACACACACACACACACACACACACACACACACACACACACGCACGCACAAAACCTTTCAGATCATATCTCCAGGACCCAGAAACTCATCAATTCAACCAATTTAGTATTCAAACTGCAATATGGCAAAACAACCAGTCAACTGAGTGGGGCCCGTAGAAAGAGTGGTCGGAAAACTTCTGGAGTCCTAATGCAAAGATCCCTGCCCAAACAGTTTTCATTCTCCTCTCTCCCTACCCCCACCCCCACCTCAACCCTTAACATGGATTCCTGCTGCGGGCTCCATGGCTAGAGGGCACCGAGGACACTTTGGGACTTGAGTAGCAGCTCTGGGCATGAAATCAATCTGGACTATACCCATGGGGACTGCAAACAAACAGTCTGAAGACCAAACTGGGAGCGGAATTCCAAGCCTGGCTTACACAAGCCCTTAGCAGGGGAGAAAGTCATCCCGAGGCTGACCATGGAGCACCCATTTAATCATGCTCCACATCAACAACGGCCACCTCGGATTTCAGCTAGGCAGGCCCCTGCTGCACAGCCTAAAGCCCCTCCACTGAGAGTCCACAAGTTGTGGTGGATAAATAAAATTCAGCACCCTGAGGCCAGAATGGTACTGAGCTAGGCTGGTCCTGGGATAAGGGACTCACATGGTCCATCCCGACATGGGCCTTTCAGTTTGTTCCTTCACCCAGCAGTTGGATGGCCTTCTCTAGCTGGCCTGTAGGCCCAGAACCCAGCCTGTACAGCTTCCCTTACATCCTAGCTAGAAGCCCACCTTCTCTGGGAAGCCCCCTGGAGCCCCTCTTAATTCTGGTGCCTTCCATCTGCTATTTCTTTCTTTTTTCTATCTCTTGTTTGTACCTATTTGCCTTATTGTTTCCCCACTTACAGTGGAAGCTCCTTGAGGTCAAGAACTGTCTTTTGCCTCTTTTGGGGGGGGGCTTAGCACAGTGCCTGGTGCCTAGTTAATAAACATTTACTGGCTAACTATAATGCAAGGTACTGTAGTAGAAACTGGGGGCTTGAAGAAAAAAGTGACCCAGTTTCCCTCCTTCTACATGAGGTCTTTTCTGATGACCCTGATTCAGTTCCTCCCCTCTCCCAGTGTCTTCTATGGATGGATTTTGTATATGCTTCTATATGTACACATTGTTTCTCCCAGTAGAAAGGAAGGTCCTCGAGGGCCAGGACTCTCTCTCTCACATTTGTCTTTATATCCTCAGGGCATTGCAAGTAGCAATGGAATAAAAGCCACTGGCTGACTGTCCTCAAAGAGCTTACATTCTATTGAGAGGAAACAACACATACCCAGAAAACAAATATTTACAAAATACAAAAATCATTCCTCGGACAGGGCACTAGCAACCAGGGGAGGACGAACAGAGTCAGAAAAAGTTTCATGTAGCAGATACTAAAACTGAATCTAGAAAGAAGATAAAGGATCCAAGAGGCAAAAGGGAGAAGGGAGAGCATTCCAGGCATAGGGGACAGCCCAGGCAAAGACTTGGAGAGGGGAGATCAAACAGCCAGTTTTCTGGAGTGTCACTCATACAAAGGGAAGGTCACATGAAGCTTAGTTGGATCTGCCAGACTTCATGCTCTACTAGTTTAGTTTTCAAGGATCCAGGGTCACTTGCACATCATTCTGAGGCATATGCTCCAGAGGACCCGCTTCATTAACTGAAAAAATAACCCATTTCACTGATGTCTATACTTCTGATGAATAAACAAAAAGCATCTGTCAATCACTTCTTATGTGCCAAGCATTATGCCAACCTCTGGACATGCAAGCAGAACAAAAAGAAGAAAAAAATCCAGTTTCTGACCTGAAAGAGCTCACAATCTAATGGAGGGGATAAAGCAA
This sequence comes from Monodelphis domestica, assembly GCF_027887165.1. Lineage (NCBI taxonomy): Eukaryota > Metazoa > Chordata > Mammalia > Didelphimorphia > Didelphidae > Monodelphis > Monodelphis domestica. Next base: position 46,980,726 of record NC_077235.1, on the reverse strand, counting down.
AAACCCCTGAAGGAATCAGAATGATCAAAGACGTAATGAAAGTTTCTCTTTTTGCAGATGGCATTATGGTAAATTGGAAAATTCTCCAGATTCAATTAAAAAGTTAATTGAAACTATCAACAACTTTAGCAAAGTAGCAGAATATAAAATAAATCATCAACATTTCTATAAATTACTAACAAAGACTTGCAAGAAGAAAGAGAGAGAGATCCCATTTGAAATAACTGCAGACTGAATAAAATACCTGGGAATATACATGCCAAAACAAACCCAGGAACATAATTATAAAATAATGTTTACACAAATAAAGTCAAATCTAAATAACTGGAGAAATAATAATTGTGCATGGATGGGCAGAGAAAAAAATAAGTGAGTTTATTTATTTAATTAATTCATTTAGAATATTTTTCTGTGTTACATAATTCATGTTCCTTCCCTCCCCTCCTCCCACCTCCCTCCCGTAGCCAACGCACAATTCCACTGCATTTTACATGTGTCACTAATCAAGACCTATTTCCATATTATTAATAAGCAAATATAATTAAAATGACAATCCCACCTAAAGTAATCTATTTATTCAATGCCATCCCAACTAAATTACCAAAAATTATCTTTATGAGCTAGAAAAAAGTAATAATAAAATTCATTTGGAAGAATATCAAATGGATTAATAAAAATATACAAAGGAAGGAAATCGAAGAGGTCCAGATTTTAAACTGCATTATAAAGTAGTAATCATCAAAACTATCTGGTACTGGCTGAAAAGAAGAAAGGTAGATCAATGGAACTGAATAGATTCCACAAACAGTAGTAAAAGATTATGATAACTTGTATTTGACAAAAGTATAGATCCAAGTTTTGGGGATAAGAACCCTCTATTTGGTAAAAATTGCTGAGACAATTGGAAAGTAATTTGGCAGAAACAAGGTGTAGACAAATATCTTACAACATTCATTAATATAAAATCAAAATGGCTACATAAGAGACTTAAAAGGAGATATTCTAAGTAAATTAGAAGAATAGAGAACAAATTACCTATCAGATTTATGGATAAGAGAGGAATTTATGAGTAAACAAAAGATAGAGAGCATTGTGAGATATAAAATGGATAGTTTTCATTATATTAAAGTTTTCATACAAATAAAATTAGTGTAGCCAAGATTAGAAGGAAAACTGAAAACTAGGCAAAACATTGTATAGATAGTTTCTCAGGTGGAGAATATATCTATACATAGATACATATAATCTATCTAAAATATACAGAGAACTTTGTCAAATTTACACGAATAAGAGCCATCTTATATGAACTGAACCCAGAGAACACTATATACAGCAACAGAAATATTATTTGATGATCAACCATGAAGGACTAAACCATTATCAACAAAGCAAGGCTCCAAGATAACTCTAGGTGATTCATGATGACAAATGTCATCTATAACCAAAGAAGGAACTATTGCAGTCTGAGTGCATATCAAAGCATGCTATCTTCCACTATATTTCCTTCATGAATTTTTTATTGTATGTGTGATACATGTCTTTGGGCCACGAGGAATAGGGAACTATGTATCACATGAATTTCATGACAGCACTAGTATACCCTATATTAGGCTATTTATCACCTAGGTAGGAAGGGGAAGGGAGAGAATCTAAATCACAAAAGGTCAGATAACAATTGTCAAAATTTATTTCTATATGTAATTTTTAAAAGTTTAAAAAGAAAAGAATAAGAGCCATCTTCCAGTTGATAAATGGTCGAAAGATATGAACAGAACATGCTCAATATGAATCAAAAAAATAATGAGCTCTTAGGTTGAATTAATAGAGTTAATATGCCTAAAACCCAGGGATGACGGATGTGCTCTGGTCAATTAGTTGATTAACAATCATTTATTAAATGTCTAATATGAGTTGGATACTGTTGTTAGCCACTGGGAACATAAAGACAAAAACCAAAACAATTTCTACTTTCAAGGAGGAAAAAAATGAACAGAAAATTATCAGATGAAGAAATCAAAGCCACATATAAGTATGTAAAAAATGCTCTAAATCCCTACTGATTAGAGAAATGCAAATCAAAACAATTCTGAGATACCATCTCATACCCATTTGACTGGCTAAAATGACAAAAGGGTGTTGGTGGAGCTGTGGACTGATCCACCATTCTGGAGAACAATCTGGAATCACATCCAGAGAGTTCTAAACCGTGTATACCCTGAGACCCAGCAATACCACTGCTGGGTCTGTTTCCCAAGGCGATCAGGGAAAAAAAGAAAAGGAACTGTATGTTCCAAAATATTTCTAGCAGTTCTCTTTGTGGTGGCCAAGAACTGGACATTGTGGGCATGTCCATCACTTGGAGAATGGCCGAACAAAGTGTGCTATAAGACTGTGATGGAATCATACTGTACCAGAAGAAATAATGAGCAGGTTATTTTTTTAAAAAGCTTGCAAAGACCTACATGAAATTATGAAGAGTAAAATGAATAGAACCAAAAGATATCATATATAGCTACAGAATTAATAATGGAAGAATAACTTGTGAACGTCTGCCTCCACAGAAGGAACTGATAAACAGAAATACGGAAGATATCTATATAGACATATCTTTTTGTCCAGTGATACCTTCTATGGTGCAGGGAGGGGAGAGGGGCTAGGATATCTACAAATAAATGCTATTTAAAAAATAAATAAAATTAGATTTTTTTTAAAAACAGTCCCAGAGAAGTGTGAGATGACTTAGGATGGGTAAGTACAAAGAGGAAGGGGGGAGAGAGAGAGAGGGAGAGAGAGAGAGGGAGAGAGAGAGAGAGAGAGAGAGAGAGAGAGAGAGAGAGAGAGAGAGAGAGAGAGAGAGAGAGAGAGAGAGAGAGAGAGAGAGAGAGAGAGAGAGAGAGAGAGAGAGAGAGAGGGGAGAGAGAGGGGGGGGGAGAGAGAGAGAGGAGAGAGAGGAGAGAGAGAGAGAGAGAGAGAGAGAGAGAGAGAGAGAGAGAGAGAGAGGGGAGAGAGAGAGGGGGGGGAGAGAGAGAGGAGAGAGAGAGAGAGAGAGAGAGAGAGAGAGAGAGAGAGAGAGAGAGAGAGAGAGAGAGAGAGAGAGGAGAGAAAGGGAGAGAGAGAGAAAGCCTTAGAGAAAGTAGATAGAAGGTGAAATCTGCTCTCTAATTCAAGCCATAAGAGAAAAGGCTGTGAGGAGATGGAAACTAATGGCCACAGAGGAGAGTGTTCAATGATTGCCAGTTTCATTTCTCTCCTATTTGTCTGCCCCAAAAGAATCTAGAGAAGAGTAATTCCTTTTGCCACCTGCATGCCAGTGTCTTTCTGATAAAGATTTGTAGCCCTAAGAAGTGTAGTAATGATGGCCCCTTCGCAGATGCTGCTGGACTATAAAGAACATGCCTGAAGAGTCCTAGTATCTTGGCCTTTATACTTTGCCAAGAAAATTTAACACTATCTGACATTTGCAGAACTCTTAAAAGTTTGCAGAGTGCTTTACCTATGGAATCGCAGTTTGAGAATTGCAGTGATGGGCAATCTGGGAATTTACTGGGATTTATCATATCATGATCATTTATCATGGGCATGATGGCATTTGAACCTTCCAACCACCCAATGAGTCAGTGACTAGAGGCATTCATTTATCAATCCTC
>NC_077235.1:44093825-44113825 GCF_027887165.1 Monodelphis domestica | reverse complement strand
TAGTAACAACTTTAAGACAGAAAGGCAAGGGCTAGGCAAATAAGCAAATAACTTGCCCAAGGTCACACAGCTAGGAAGGCTGAGAACAAATTTGAACTCAGGCCTTCCCAATTCCAGGTCTGGAGCTCGCTCTATCCACTGTGCCTCCTAGCTGCTCTACAATATTACCTTCTACCTACTGAACCCACAACCTCCTTGAGCCTGAGCTTTAATTTTACAGGGGACATGAGGCACATAAAGCACCCTATCCTGGGCCTGTAGTTGAAAGAAAGGCCAAACACTTGGGTCTGAGGCCCAGCTCTGACCCTATCTGTATCACTCTGGAGAAGTCATTTTACCTCTCTGGGCCTTAGTTTCCCTTTTTATAAAATGAGGTGATTGGGCTAGCTGGTTGCTAAGATCCCTGGACCAATGATCCATCCTATCACTGCTAATCAGGAAACATGGATTTAAGCCCCAATCCTGCCATTATATTACTTTGGGATCTCAAGCATATCTGTTCAGTCTAGGCCTATTGATCCCTCCATGAGCTAGAACAGGACTTTTTCGCTCTTTCTAGGCCTCTGACAGTTTGGGGAAAGAAAGGCATGGGTTGTTTTTTTAATTCATAAGAGAAAATGGATCATTCCAAAGGAAGTCAATGAGACCGATAGGAAGTTCCTCAGATCCCAAGAAGCAAACATAAGGCTATGGACCCGGGCTAACAGCCGCTGGCCTCAGATTTCCTTGGTCTGTATCTCAAGCACATGGGGACAGTTTCTGGCTCCTTAAGGGGAAATGCTTAATGAAATGAATTGAATTGAATTGATGAATCTGGACTTTATAAACTCCAAGTTCTCCTACTGAGAAAGGTGTGGCTCAGAGGTTGAGATCACTGGGCCTAGAGTCAGGAGGATGAGCTCAAATTTAGTCTGACACATTTCCCAGCTATGTGACCCAATGGCAAGTCACAACCTCTGACTGCCTGACAGAAGGCTCCACTGCAGAAGGAAATGGCAAAGCACTCATGGATAGCTTTGGCCCCCGAGGTCACAAAGAATGGGACACGACAGAACTGATGAACAACAACAAAAAATGCTCCTGATGGGGGCAGCTGGGTGTCTTGGTGGATTGAGATCCAGGCCTAGAGACGGGAGGTCTTAGGTTCAAATCTGGCCTCAGACACTTCCCAGCTGTGTGACCCTGGGCAAGTCACTTGACCCCCATTGCCTACCCTTACCACTCTTCTGCCTTGGAGCCAATACACCGTATTGATTCCAAGATGGAAGGTGAGGGTTATTTTTTTAAACACTTCTAATATTCTACAACTAGAAATCAGGGGATCTGGGTTCTAGCCTCAGTTCTGCTGATGGCTCCATCTCTGCCCTCAAGCAAGTACTTCCTTCTCTCTGAGCCTCAGTATCTCCCACTGCAACCCATGGAAATTAGAGTTAGATTGTCTCCAAAGTCCCTTCCAATGATGATGTGCCCATGTAATGAAGAGAAAAGAAGCCACCCTGCTTCTGTTTATACTCACATCGGACACTATGCTGTGAGGGCGAGAGGTAGGTGGGGATAGTTACGGAACAAACCAGAATCAGATACCTGAAAGACTTTACCTTCTTATTTAATTAATTTACTTAACCCTTACCTTCTGTCTTAGTATCAGTCGTCAGACAACAGAGTAGTAAGGGCCAGGAAATCAGGATTAAGTGACTTGTCCAAGGTCACACAAAACTAGGAAATGCCTGAGACTAGATTGGAATCCAGAACCTCTCATCTCCCAACCTGACTGTCTTCCACTGAGCCACCCAGCTGCCCCTAATTTAACTTTTTTAACCCCTCACCTTCCTTCTTGGAGTCAATACTGGGTATTGGTTCCAAGGCAGAAGGGTGCTAAGGGGTAGGCAATGGGGTCAAGTGACTTGCCCAGGGTCACTCAGCTGGGAAGTGTCTGAGGCCAGATTGGAACCCAGGACCTCCTGTCTCTATGCCTGACTCTCAATCCACTGAGCCACCCAGCTGCCCCCTTAGTTAACATTTTTTAAATGCTTTGTGAATGTCAAAGGGCCATATAAATGTGTTCAGTAGTAGTAGTAGATTTACTTTACTCCCCTCCCAGTGCCTTGTGAGGAAGACATCTCTGAGGGTTAACTGTCTCGAAGCTATAATAGTGGGGCAGAAGTACCAGAGGGCACCATGAGGTACAATGAGACCTGGCCCACAGTTGGATTGATTACCTCCAAGAAGTAGTTGGCTCTCCATCCTGTAGGGCTACAACCTAAGGTAGATTAACCACTAGGCCTGCCTATTTGGGACTTTGGAGAGGAAGCATTTGGTAGCCAAATGGCGTAGCAGACAGAGTACAAGATTTAGAGTCTGGTCTGTTAAATCCTGAGTTCAAATCTGCCTTAAACACTTTGGGGACAGTTAGGTCATGCAGTAGACAGAGTGGTCAGGCCTAGAGCCCAAAAGACCCGAATTCAAATGTGGCCTTAGACATTTACTAGCGGTGTGACCCTGGGCAATTCACTTCACATTGTTTACCTCAGTTTTCTCATCTATAAAACAATCTGGAGGAGGAAATAGCAAGCAACCAACCAACTTAGACATAACTAACAAATAGTGGGAAGTGGAGTTGATAGAATATTACCATACAGCAAGAACCATCATATATTAAGAATTCAAGGACAAACGTGGGAAGATTTGTACGAATCGACAGAACAAACAGAACTAGGAAGACAATACATATGCCTGTCATGCTGTAAAAGAAGTGGAAAGAAGGCAGGATTTTGAGTCAGAGGACCTGGGTTCAATTACCAGCTCTCCACTTAGTGCCCAGGCAGCCTTGGGGAAAGCACTGGAAGGCTCCCATCAGCTTCGAAGCCTGGAGCCTTGAGGAGAACAAAAGACGACCCTCAAGCAGGACTCACGCTAGTCCCCTTCCTGACACTGACACACACCTCCCTTTCGAAGCGGCACTTGGAGGAGAGATTAAGGGGCCAGATGAGAAACACACCGAACATGTGGCCCAAGCGCTTCCTTCCTTTCCCTTTATTTGATTACAACCAAGGGGGAGAGGGGGCTTACTGGGAAGCAATATCAGGACTGCATTAAAAAAATTAATAAAAACCTCCTTCCCTCGCTCCTTCCTTCCTTCCTTCCCTCCCTTCTTCCTTCCTTCCCTCCCTTCTTTCTTTCTTTCCATTTTTCTTTCCTTCCTTCCTTCTTTCTTTCTTTTCTTCCTTCCTTCCTTCCTTCCTTCCTTCCTTCCTTCCTTCCTTCCTTCCTTCCTCTCTCTTTGTCTCCTCTATCTCCTTCTCTATCTCCATCTCCCTCTGTTTCAATCTCGCTCTCCTTCATTCTTTCTCTCTTCCTCGCTCCCTTTCTCATCATTTCTTTCTCTCTCTCTGTCTCCTTCTCTAACTCCTCTCTCTATCTCCTTCTCTCTGTCTCCCCATCTCCCTCTTTCTCTCTTTCTCTCTTTCTCTCTTTCTTTCTTTCTTTCTTTCTTTCTGTTTCTTTCTCCATCTCTTTCTCTCATCAACTCTCTCTGTCTGTCTCTCTCTCTTTCTTCTCTCTCCTTTTTTCTTTTATTATTCTTTCTCTTCTTTCTCTCCGTACTCTCTGTCTGTCGGTCTCTCTCCCTCTCTTTTTCTTTGTAACTTCTATGTCCTTCTTACTCTCTGTCTCATTTCTAATTTCTTTTTTCCTTCCTTCCTCTGTCTATGTCTGACTCAGTCTCTCTCTTCTCCATAATTCTCTGTGTCTCTCTGTTTCTCTGTCTCTGTCTCTCAGTCTCTCTGTCTAATTCTCTTTCTCTTGGTCCCTGTTTTTGTTTCTGTCTCTATGTTCTCTTTTTGTCATCTTCTGCCCTTTTGTTCTTTCATCCTTCCTTTATCTCTCATTGTTTCTGCTATCTCCTTCTCTCTCTCTCCATCTTACTCTCTTTATCTCTCAGTCCTTCTGTCTCTCACTCTGTATCTCTTTCATCCTTTCCACCACTCACTATAAACTCTATCTCCTTCTCTCTCTCTCCCCCATCTCCCTCTGTCTCTCTGTCTCTGTCTCTCATTCTTCATTTATTTTTATCTCTCTTCATTTCTTTCTCTTTCTCTTTCATTCTTTCTTTCTCCCTTCTTTCTTTCTTTCTTTCTTTCTTTCTGACTTTCTTTCTTTCTTTTTCTTTCTTTCTCCCTTTCTTCTTTTTTTGCTCTTTCTTTCCTCTTGGTCTTTTCTTTCTATATTGCTTTCTTTCTTAATTTCTTTCTTTCCTTCCTTCCTTCTTTCTTCCTTTCTCTCTCTCAGTCTTTATTATCTCCTTCTTTCTCTCTGTCTTCCTGTCTCTCATTCCTTCTTTCTTTCTCCTTCCATCCTCCCTTTCTCTGCATCTCTCTCCCCCATCTCTCTCTGTCTTATTTTTTTCTCTGACTCTTTCTCTCTCTCTCTCAGTCTCACTGTGTAACTTTCTCTTTCTCTTGGTCTCTGTTTTTGTCTCTTTCACTTTCTTCCTTCCCCTCTTTCTTTCATCCTTTATCTCTCATTTCTCTGCTCTCTTCTTCTCTCTCTCTCCCCACTTCTCTATGACTCTGTCCCTCTGTCTCCCTTCTGACCACTCTCTCTTTCTTTCCTCTTTCCTTCCCTTTCTTTCTTTGTTTCTTTCTTCCATCCTTTCTCTCTCTGTTATATATTCTTCTCTCTCTCTTTCCCGATCTCTCTCTGTCTCTTCTTTCTTCCATTCTGTCTTCCTCTCACCCTCTTTCTTCCTTCCTTTCTCTCTCTCTGTCTCTTTCCCTATCAACTCTCTCCATCTCCTCTTTCTCCATCTCCTTCTGTCTCTCTAACTCTGTCTCTCATTCTTTATTTCTTTGTTTTTCCTTTCTTTCTTTCTTTCTTTCTTTCTTTCTTTCTTTCTTTCTTTCTTTCTTTCTTTCTTTCTTTCTTTCTTTCTTTCTTTCTTTCTTTCTTTCTTTCTTTCTTTCTTTCTTTCTTTTTCTTTGTTTCCTTCTCTTTCTCCTCTTTCTCTCCCCATCTTTCCCTCTATCTCTGTCTCTCTGTCCCTCTCTTATTTCTTCCTTCTTTTCTCTCCTTTTTTCTATTTATATTCTTTCTCTTGTCTCTCTCTCTTTCATTCTCTCTCTTCCTCTCTCTCTTTCTCATCATTCCTTTCTCTGTATTCTTCTCTAAATCTATCTCCTTCTCTTTCTCCCCATCTCCCTCCTTCTGTCTCTTATTCTTTCTTTCTTACTGTTTATTACTTTCTTTTCCCTTCTTTCGTTTCTTTTGTTCTTCCTTTCTTTCTTTTGTTCTTTCTTTCTTTCTTTGTTACTGTTTATTCCTTTCTTTTCCCTTCTTTCCTTCCTTCCTTCCTTTGTTTCTTTTGTTCTTCCTTTCTTTCTTTTGTTCTTTCTTTCTTTCTTTTCTCTCCTTTTTTCTTTTTTATATTCTTTCTCTTCTCTCTCTCTTCCTTTCTTAGTCTCTTTCATGTACTCCTTGCATTCTGGCTCATTTCTTCTTTCTTTTTTACTCTTTCTCTCCTTTATATCTTTCTTCCTTCCTTTCTTTTTTCTTTCTTCTTTTTGCTCTTTCTCACCTTGATATCTTTCTTTCTTCCTTCTTTTCTTTCTTTTGTTCTTTCTTTCTCTTTCTCTTTCTTTCTTTCTTTCTTTCTTTCTTTTTGCTCTTTCTCTCCTTGATATCTTTCTTTCTTTCTTTCTTTCTTTCTTTCTTTCTTTCTTTCTTTCTTTCTTTCTTTCTTTCTTTCTTTCTTTCTTTCTTTCTTTCTTTCTTTCTTTCTTCCTTCCTTCCTTCCTTCCTTTCTTAGTTTTCTCTCCTTTTTCTTTTTTATATTCTTTCTCTTCTCTTTCTCTCTTCCTTTCTTAGTCTCTTTCATGTACTCCTTGCATTCTGGCTCACTTCTTTCTTTTTTACTCTTTCCTTGATATCTTTCTTTCTTCCTATTTTTCTTTCTTTCTCTTTCTTCTTTCTTCTATGTTTCATTGTTTCTTTGTTTCTTTTTTTGATATCTTTGTTTTTTCCTTCCTTCCTTCCTTTCTTTTTCTTTTTCCTTTTTTCTTTCTTTCTTTCTTTCTTCTTTCTTTTTTACTCTTTCTCTCCTTGATATCTTCCTTCCTTCCTTCGTTCCTTTTTTATTTATTTCTTTCTTTTCTCTCCAATTTTCTTTTTCTATTCTTTCTCTTCTCTGTCTCTCTTCCTTTCTTATTCTCTTTCATGTACTCCTTGCATTTTGGCTCATTTCTTCTTTCTTTTTTCCTTCCTTCCTCTCTCTCTCTGTCTCTCAGTCTCTCTTTCTTCCCCAATACTCTCTGTGTCTCTCTGTTTCTCTGTCCAGCTTTCTGTCTCTCACCCTCTCTGTCTAATTCTTTCTATTGGTCCCTGTTTTTGTCTCTGTCTCTATGTTCTCTCTTCTTACTCCCTTTTGTTCCTTCATGCTTCCATTATCTCTCCTTGTTTTCGCTATCTCCTTCTTTCTCTGTCTCTCTCCATTTTTTTTTTCTCTCTCTGTCCCCCTATCTCTCGCTCTGTATCTCTCTTTCATCCTTTCCACCTCTATCCATTCCTTCCTCTCCTTCTCTTTCTTTGTTTCTTTCTTCCTTCCTTTCTCTCTCTGTCTCTTTCCCTATCAACTCTCTCCATCTTCTCTCTCTCCATCGCCTTCTGTCTCTCTAACTCTATCTCTCATTCTTCATTTCCTGGTTTTTCCTTTTCTTTCTTTCCTTCTTTCTTTCCTTTCTTTTTTCATTCTTTCTTTCCTTTTCTTTGTTTCCTTCTCTATCTCCTCTTTCTCTCCCCATCTTTCCCTCTATCTCTTCCTCTCTCTTATTTCTTCCTTCTTTTCTCTCCCTATCTTTCTTCCTCCTCCTTCTCTTTCTTGCTTCCTTCCTTTCTTTCTCTCTCTTCCTCTCCTCTATCTCCTTCTCTCTCTCCATCTCTCTCTGTTTTAATCTCTCTCTCTCTTTCATTCTCTCTCTTCCTCTCTCCTTTTCTCATCATTCCTTTCTCTGTATTCTTCTCTAAATCTATATCCTTCTGTCTCCCCATCTCCCTCATTCTGTCTCTTATTCTTTATTTCTTACTGTTTATTCCTTTCCTTTCCCTTCTTTCCGTCCTTCCTTCCTTCCTTTCTTTCATTCTTTCTTCTTTTTTATTTCATTCTTCCTTTCTTTTCTCTCCTTTTTTCTTTTTTATATTTTTTCTCTTCTCTCTCTCTCTTCCTTTATTAGTCTCTTTTATGTACTCCTTGCATTCTGGCTCATTTCTTCTTTCTTTTTTGCTCTTTCTCTCCTTGATATATTTCTTTCTTCCTTCTTTACTTTCTTTCTTTCTTTCTTCCTCTCTTTCTTTCTTTCTTTCTTTCTTTCTTTTTCTTCTTTTTTGCTCTTTCTATCCTTGAAATCTTTGTTTTTTCCTTCCTTCCTTTCTTTCTTTCTTTCTTCTTTTTTACTCTCTCTCCTTGATATCTCCATTCCTTTTTTCCTTCCTTCCTTCCTTCCTTTCTTTCTTTCTTTCTTTCTTAATATCTTTCTTTCTTTGTCTTTCTTTCTTTCTTTCTTTCTTTCTTTCTTTCTTTCTTTCTTTCTTTCTTTCTTTCTTTCTTTCTGTCTTTCTTCCTTCCTTCCTTTCTTCATTTTTGCTCTTTCTTTCCTTGATTTCTTGATTTCTTTCTTTCTTCCTTCCTTTGTTTCTTTGTTTCTTTTTTCTTCTTTTTTGCTCTTTATCTTCTTGATAACTTCCTTCCTTTTTTCTTTCTTTCCTTCTGTCTTTTCTCCCCTTTTTTCTATTTATATTCTTTCTCTTGTCTCTCTCTCTTTCATTCTCTCTCTTCCTCTCTCCCTTTCTCATCATTCTTTTCTCTGTAGTCTTCTCTAAATCTATCTCCTTCTCTGTCTCCCCATCTCCCTCATTCTGTCTCTTATTCTTTCTTACTTTTCATTCCTTTCTTTTCCCTTCTTTCCTTAATTCCTTTCTTGCTTTCTTTCTTTCTTTTGTTATTTATTTATTTATTTCACTCTTCCTTTCTTTTCTCTCCTTTTTTCTTTTTTATATTCTCTCTTCTCTCTCTCTTCCTTTCTTAGTCTCTTTTATGTACTCCTTTCATTCTAGCTAATTTCTTCTTTCTTTTTTGCTCTCTCTCCGTGATATCTTTCTTTCTTCCTTCCTTTTTTCTTTCTTCTTTCTTGCTCTTTCTCTCCTTGATATCTTTTTTCTTCCTTCTTTCCTTTCTTTTTTTCCCTTTCTTTCTTTCTTTCTTTCTTTCTTTCTTTCTTTCTTTCTTTCTTTCTTTCTTTCTTTCTTTCTTCTCTTTTGCTCTTCCTCTCCTTGATATCTGTTTTTTTCTTCCTTCCTTCCTTCCTTCTTTCCTTCTTTCTCTCAATTTCCTTCTCTATCTTTCTCTCTCTCACCAACTCCCTCTGTCTCTCTCTTTCTATATTTTTTCTCCCTCATTTTTTCTTTTATTATATTCTCTTCTTTCTCACTTCTCTCTCTCTCTCTTCTCTCTCTCTCTCTCTCTCTTCTCTCTCTCTCTCTCTCTCTCTCTCTCTCTCTCTCTCTCTCTCTCTCTCTCTCTCTCTCTCTCTCTCTCTCTCTCTCTCTCTCTCTCTCTCTCTCTCTGTCTCTCTCTGTCTCTCTCTCCCTCTCTTTTTCTTTGTCACTTTCATGTCCTTCTTACTCTCTGTCTCATTTCTTCTTTCTTTTTTCCTTCCTTTGTCTCTCTCTCTGTCTGACTCAGTCTCTCTCTTCCCCTTCACTCTCTGGGTGTCTCTGTTTCTCTGTCTTTGTCCCTCAGTCTCTCTCTCTAATTCTCTCTTTCTCTTGGTCTCTGTTTTTCTCTGTGTCTCTATGTTCTCTCTGTCTTCTTCCGCCCTTTTGTTCTTTCATCCTTCCTTTATCTCTCATTGTCTCCACTGCCTCCTTCTCTCACTCTCTCTCCAGCTTACTCTCTTTATCTCTTGGTCCCTCTGTCTCTTGCTCTGCATCTCTCTTTCATCCTTTCCACCACGATCTTTTTTTCCTTCCTTCCTTTTTCTTTCTCTGTCTCCTTCACTAGCAACTCTCTATCTCCTTCTCTTTCTCCCCCATCTCCGTCTGTCTCTCTGTGTCTCTCATTCTTCATTTCTTTTTATGTCTCTTACTTTCTCTATCTTTTCTTCTTTTTTCTTTCTCAATATTTTCATCTTTCTTTTCCTTCTTTCCTTCTTTCTGTCTCTTTCTTTCTTTCTTTCTTTCTTCCTTCCTTCCTTTTTTTCTTTTTCTTTCTTCTTTTTTACTCTTTCTCTCCTTGATATCTCCCTTCCTTTTTTCCTTCCTTTCTTTCTCTCTTTCTTTCTTTCTTCCTTACTTCCTTTGTTTCTTTCTTTCTTCTTTCCTTTGTTTCTTTCTTTCTTTCTTCCTTCCTTTGTTTCTTTCTTTCTTTCTTTCAATCCTTTCTTTTTTCTCTTTTTTGCTCTTTCTCTTCTTGATAACTTCCTTCCTTTTTTCTTTCTTTCTTTCATTCTTTCTTTCTCTCCTTTTTTCTTTTTTATATTCTTTCTCTTGTCTCTCTCTCTTTCATTCTCTCTCTTCCTCTCTCCCTTTCTCATCATTCTTTTCCTCTGTATTCTTCTCTCAATCTATCTCCTTCTCTGTCTCCCCATCTCCCTCATTCTGTCTCTTATTCTTTCTTTCTTAATTTTTATTCCTTTCTTTTCTCTTCTTTCCTTAATTCCTTTCTTTCTTCTTTCTTTCCTTCCTTCCTTTGTTTCTTCTTTCTTTCATTCATTCTTTCTTTTTTCTTCTTTTTTGCTCTTTCTCTTCTTGATAACTTCCTTCCTTTTTTCTTTCTTTCCTTCTGTCTTTTCTCCCCTTTTTTCTTTTTATATTCTTTCTCTTTTCTCTCTCCTCTTTCATTCTCTCTCTTCCTCTCTCCTTTCTCAATCATTCTTTTCTCTGTAGTCTTCTCTACAATCTATCTCCTTCTCTGTCTCCCCATCTCCCTCACTCTGTCTCTTATTCTTTCTTTCTTACTTTTTATTCCTTTCTTTTTCCCTTCTTTCCTTCCTTCCTTCTTTCTGTCTTTCTTCTTTCCTTCTTTCCTTCTTCTTTCTCTTTCTTCTTTCCTTCTTTCTTTCTTTCTTTCTTTTTGCTTTCTTCTTTCTTTTTCTTTGTTTCCTTCTCTATCTCCTCTTTCTCTCCCCACCTTTCCCTCTATCTCTGTCTCTGTGTCTCTTATTTCTTCTTCTTTTCTCTACCTATCTTTCTTCCTCATCCTTCTCTTTCTTGCTTCTTCCTTTCTTTCTCCTCATCTTTCTCTCCTCTATCTCCTTCTCTCTCTCCATCTCTCTCTCTCTTCATTCTCTCTCTTCCCTCTCTCCTCTTTCTCATCATTCTTTTCTCGGTATTCTTCTCTAATCTATCTCCTTCTCTGTCTCCCCATCTCCCTCATTCTGTCTCTTATTCTTCCTTTCTTACTTTTTATTCCTTTCTTTCCCTTCTTCTTTAATTCCTTTCTATCTTTCTCTCCTGCCATTCTTTTGTTATTTATTTATTTATTTATTTATTTATTTATTTATTTATTTATTTCATCCTTCCTTTCTTTTCTCTCCTTTTTTCTTTTTTATATTCTCTCTTCTCTCTCTCTTCCTTTCTTAGTCTCTTTTATGTACTCCTTTCATTCTAGCGAATTTCTTCTTTCTTTTTTACTCTTCTCTCCTTGATATCTCCCTTCCTTTTTTCCTTCCTTCCTTCCTTCCTTCCTTCCTTCCTTCCTTCCTCTCCTTCCTTCCTCCTTCCTTCCTTCCTTCCTTCCTTCCTTCCTTCCTTTCTATCTTTCTTCCTTCCTTCCTTTTTTTCTATCTCCTTCCTTCCTTTCTTTCTATTTTTCTTCTCTCCTTTCTCTTTCTTTCTTTCTTTCTTTCTTTGTTTCTTTCATTCTTTCTTTCTTCCTTCCTTCCTTCCTTCCTTTCTTTCTTTTTTCTTCCATCCTTCCTTGTTCTTTCTTTCTTTCTTCCTTCCTTTGTTTCTTCTTTCTTTCATTCATTCTTTCTTTTTTCTTCTTTTTTGCTCTTTCTCTTCTTGATAACTCCTTTTTTCTTTCTTTCCTTCTGTCTTTTCTCCCCTTTTTTCTTTTTATATTCTTCTCTTTCTCTCTCTCTTTCATTCTCTCTCTTCCTCTCTCCCTTTCTCATCATTCTTTTCTCTGTAGTCTTCTCTAAATCTATCTCCTTCTCTGTCTCCCCATCTCCCTCATTCTGTCTCTTATTCTTTCTTTCTTACTTTTTATTCCTTTCTTTTCCCTTCTTTCTTTCCTTCTTTCTTTCTTTCTTCTTCTTCTTCCTTTTGCTTTCTTTCTTTCTTTTTCTTTGTTTCCTTCTTTCTTTCTTTCTTTCTTCTCTTTCTTTCTTTCTCTTTCATTTCCTTCTTTATCTCCTCTTTCTCTCTCCATCTTTCCCTCTATCTCTGTCTCTCTGACTCTCTTTTATTTCTTCCTTCTTTTCTCCTCCCTATCTTTCTTCCTCCTCTTTCTCTTTCTTCCTTCCTTCCTTTCTTTCTCTCTCTTTCTCTCCTCTATCTCCTTCTCTCTCTCCATCTCTCTCTGTTTTAATCTCTCTCTCTCTCTTTCATTCTCTCTCTTCCTCTCTCCCTTTCTCGTCATTCCTTTCTCGGTATTCTTCTCTAAATCTATCTCCTTCTCTGTCTCTCCATCTCCCTCATTCTGTCTCTTATTCTTTCTTTCTTACTGTTTATTCCTTTCTTTTCTCTTCTTTCTTTAATTCCTTTCTTTCTTTCTTTCTTTCTTTCTTTCTTATCTTTCTTTCTTTCTTTCTTTTGTTATTTATTTATTTATTTCATTCTTCCTTTCTTTTCTCTCCTTTTTCTTTTTTATATTTCTCTCTTCTCTCTCTCTTCCTTTCTTAGTCTCTTTTATGTACTCCTTTCATTCCTAGCGAATTTCTTCTTTCTTTTTTACTCTTTCTCTCCTTTATATCTTTCTTCCTTCCTTCCTTTTTTCTTTCTTCTTTTTTGCTCTCTCTCCTTGATATCTTTCTTTCTTCCTTCTTTTCTCTCTTTTTTTTTTCTCTTTCTTCTTTCTTTCTTTCTTTCTTTCTTCCTTTCTTTCTTCTTTTTTACTCTTTCTCTCCTTGATATCTCCCTTCCTTTTTTTCCTTCCTTCCCTTCCTTCCTTCCTTCCTTCCTTCCTTCCTTCCTTCCTTCCTTCCTTTCTTTCTATCTTTCTTTCTTTCTTTCTTTCTTCCTTCCTTCCTTTGTTTCTTTCTTTCTTTCACTTATTCTTTCTTTTTTCTTCTTTTTTGCTCTCTCTTCTTGATAACTTCCTTCCTTTTTTCTTTCTTTCCTTCTGTCTTTTCTCCCCTTTTTTCTTTTCATATTCTTCATTTTCTCTCTCTCTTTCATTCTCTCTCTTCCTCTCTCCCTTTCTCATCATTCTTTTCTCTGTAGTCTTCTCTAAATCTATCTCCTTCTCTGTCTCCCCATCTCCTCATTCTGTCTCTTATTCTTTCTTTCTTACTTTTCATTCCTTTCTTTTCCCTTCTTTCCTTAATTCCTTTCTTTCTTTCTTTCTTTTCTTTCTTTCTTTCTTTCTTTTGTTATTTATTTATTTATTTCACTTCATTTCTTTTCTCTCCTTTTTTCTTTTTTATATTCTCTCTTCTCTCTCTCTTCCTTTCTTAGTCTCTTTTATGTACTCCTTTCATTCTAGCTAATTTCTTCTTTCTTTTTTGCTCTTTCTCTCTTGATATCTTTCTTTCTTCTTCCTTTTTTCTTTCTTCTTTTCTTGCTCTTTCTCTCCTTGATATCTTTCTTCTTCCTTCTTTTCTTTCTTTTTTCTCTTTCTTCTTTCTTTCTTTCTTTCTTTCTTTCCTTCTTTCTTTTTTCTCTTTTGCTCTTCCTCTCCTTGATATCTTTGTTTTTTCCATCCTTCTTGCCTTCTTTTCTTCCTTCCTTCCTTCCTTCCTTTCTTTCTTTCTCTCAATTTCCTTCTCTTTCTCTCTCTCACCAACTCCCTCTGTTTCTCTCTCTTTCTATATTTTTCCTCCCTCATTTTTTCTTTTATTATATTTCTCTTCTTTCTCACTTCTCTCTCTCTCTCTCTCTCTCTCTCTCTCCTCTCTCTCTCTCTCTCTCTCTCTCTCTCTCTCTCTCTCTCCTCTCTCTTTTCTTTGTCACTTTCATGTCCTTCTTACTCTCTGTCTCATTTCTTCTTCCTTTTTTCCTTCCTTTGTCCCTCTCTCTGTGTGACTCAGTCTCTCTCTTTCTTCCCCTTCACTCTCTGGGTGACTCTGTTTCTCTGTCTTTGTCTCTCAGTCTCTCTCTCTAATTCTCTCTTTCTCTTGGTCTCTATTTTCTCTGTGTCTCTATGTTCTCTCTGTCTTCTTCCGCCCTTTTGTTCTTTCATCCTTACTTTATCTCTCATTGTCTCCACTACCTCCTTCTCTCACTCTCTCTCCATCTTACTCTCTTTATCTCTTGGTCCCTCTGTCTCTTGCTCTGCATCTCTCTTTCATCCATTCCACCACTATCTTTTTTTCCTTCCTTCCTTTCTCTTTCTCTGTCTCCTTCACTAGCAACTCTCTCTATCTCCTTCTCTCTCTCCCCCATCTCCGTCTGTCCTCTCTGTGTCTCTCATTCTTCATTTCTTTTCATGTCTCTTACTTTCTCTATCTTTTCTTCTTTTTTCTTTCTCTATATTTTCATCTTTCTTTCCTTCTTTCTGTCTCTTTCTTTCTTCCTTCCTTCCTTTCTTTCTTTTCCTTTCTTCTTTTTTACTCGTTCTCTCCTTGATATCTCACTTCCTTTTTTCCTTTCTTTCTTTCTCTCTCTCTTTCTTTCTTTCTTTCTTTCTTTCTTTCCTTCTTTCTATCTTTCTTCCTTCCTTTCTTTATTTCTTTCATTCTTTTGTTATTTAATTTATTTATTTATTTATTTCATTCTTCCTTTCTTTTCTCTCCTTTTTTCTTTTTTATATTCTCTGTTCTCTCTCTCTCCCTTTCCTAGTCTCTTTTATGTACTCCTTTCATTCTAGCGAATTTCTTCTTTCTTTTTTGCTCTTTCTCTCCTTGATTTCTTGATTTCTTCGTTCTTTCTTTCTTTCTTCCTTTGTTTCTTTCTTCCTTCCTTCCTTTCTTTCTTTCATTCATTCTTTTTTTCTTCTTTTTGCTCTTTCTCTTCTTGATAACTTCCTTCCTTTTTTCTTTCTTTCCTTCTTTTCTCTCCTTTTTTCTTTTTATATTCTTTCTCTTGTCTCTCTCTCTTTCATTCTCTCTCTTCCTCTCTCCCTTTCTCATCATTCTTTTCTCTGTATTTTTCTCTAAATCTATCTCCTTCTCTGTCTCCCCATCTCCTCATTCTGTCTCTTATTCTTCCTTTCTTACTTTTTATTCCTTTCTTTTCCCTTCTTTCTTTAATTCCTTTCTTTCTTTCTTTCTTTCTTTCTTTCATTCTTTTGTTATTTATTATTTATTTCATTCTTCCTTTCTTTTCTCTCCTTTTTTCTTTTTTATATTCTCTCTTCTCTCTCTCTTCCTTTCTTAGTCTCTTTTATGTATTCCTTTCATTCTAGCGAATTTCTTCTTTCTTTTTTACTCTTTCTCTCCTTGATATCTCCCTTCCTTTTTTCCTTCCTTCCTTCCTTCCTTCCTTCCTTCCTTCCTTCCTTCCTTCCTTCCTTCCTTCCTTCCTTCCTTCCTTCCTTCCTTTCTCTCTCTCTTTCTTTCCTTCTTTCCTTCTTTCCTTCTTTCTTTCTCTTTCTTTCTTTCTTTCCTTTCTTTCTTTCTTCCTTCCTTTCTTTCTTCTTTTTTACTCTTTCTCTCCTTGATATCTCCCTTCCTTTTTTCCTTCCTTCCTCCTTTCTTCCTTCCTTCCTTTCTTTCTATCTATATTTCTTTCTTTCTTTCTTTCTTCCTTCCTTCCTTTGTTTCTTTCTTTCTTCCTTCCTTCCTTTGTTTCTTTCTTTCTTTCTTCCTTCCTTTGTTTCTTTCTTTCTTCATTCACTCTTTCTTTTTTCTTCTTTTTTGCTCTTTCTCTTCTTGATAACTTCCTTCCTTTTTCTTTCTTCCTTCTGTCTTTTCTCCCCTTTTTTCTTTTTATATTCTTTCTCTTTTCTCTCTCTCTTTCATTCTCTCTCTTCCTCTCTCCCTTTCTCATCATTCTTTTCTCTGTATTCTTCTCTAAATCTATCTCCTTCTCTGTCTCCCCATCTTCCTCATTCTGTCTCTTATTCTTTCTTTCTTACTTTTTATTCCTTTCTTTTCCTTCTTTCCTTCCTTCCTTCCTTCCTTCCTTTCTGTCTTTCTTTCTTTCCTTCTTTCTTTCTTTTGCTTTCTTTCTTTCTTTTTCTTTGTTTCCTTCTCTATCTCCTCTTTCTCTCCCCATCTTTCCTCTATCTCTGTCTCTGTGTCTCTCTCTTACTTCTTCCTTCTTTTCTCTACCTATCTTTCTTCCTCCTCCTTCTCTTTCTTGCTTCCTTCCTTTCTTTCTCTCTCTTTCTCTCCTCTATCTCCTTCTCTGTCTCCCCATCTCCCTCATTCTGTCTCTTATTCTTTCTTTCTTACTTTTTATTCCTTTCTTTTCCCTTCTTTCCTTCCTTCCTTCCTTCCTTTCTGTCTTTCTTTCTTTCCTTCTTTCCTTTTTCTTTCTCTTTCTTTCTTTCTTTCTTTCTTTCTTTCTTTTCTTTCTTTCTTTCTTTCCTTCTTTCTTTCTTTCTTTCCTTCTTTCTTTCTTTTCCTTTCTTTCTTTCTTTTTCTTTGTTTCCTTCTCCTTCTCCTCTTTCTCTCCCCATCTTTCCCTCTATCTCTGTCTCTGTGTCTCTCTCTTACTTCTTCCTTCTTTTCTCTACCTATCTTTCTTCCTCCTCCTTCTCTTTCTTGCTTCCTTCCTTTCTTTCTCTCTCTTTCTCTCCTCTATCTCCTTCTCTCTCTCCATCTCTCTCTATTTTAATCTCTCTCTCTCTTTCATTCTCTCTCTTCCTCTCTCCCTTTCTCGTCATTCCTTTCTCGGTATTCTTCTCTAAATCTATCTCCTTCTCTGTCTCCCCTTCTCCTCATTCTGTCTCTTATTCTTTCTTTCTTACTGTTTATTCCTTCCTTTTCCCTTCTTTCCTTCCTTCCTGCCTTTCTTTCTTTCTCACAATTTCCTTCTCTATCTCTTTCTCTCTCTAACCAACTCCCTCTGTCTCTCTCTCTTTCTATATTTTTTCTCCCTCATTTTTTCTTTTATTATATTCTCTTCTTTCTCACTTCTCTCTCTCTCTGTCTCTCTCTCTGTCTCTGTCTCTGTCTCTCTGTCTCTCTGTCTCTCTGTCTCTCTGTCTCTCTCTCTCTCTCTCTCTGTCTCTCTCTCCCTCTCTTTTTCTTTGTCACTTTCATGTCCTTCTTACTCTCTGTCTCATTTCTTCTTTCTTTTTTCCTTCCTTTGTCTCTCTCTCTGTCTGACTCAGTCTCTCTCTTTCTTCCCCTTCACTCTCTGGGTGTCTCTGTTTCTCTGTCTTTGTCTCTCAATCTCTCTCTCTAATTCTCTCTTTCTCTTGGTCTCTATTTTTCTCTGTGTCTCTATGTTCTCTCTGTCTTCTTCCGCCCTTTTGTTCTTTCATCCTTCCTTTATCTCTCATTGTCTCCACTACCTCCTTCTCTCACTCTCTCTCCATCTTACTCTCTTTATCTCTTGGTCACTCTGTCTCTTGCTCTGCACCTCTCTTTCATCCATTCCACCACTATCTTTTTTTCCTTCCTTCCTTTCTCTTTCTTTGTCTCCTTCACTAGCAACTCTCTCTATCTCCTTCTCTCTCTCCCCCATCTCCGTCTGTCTCTCTGTGTCTCTCATTCTTCATTTCTTTTTATGTCTCTTACTTTCTCTATTTTTTCTTCTTTTTTCTTTCTCTATATTTTCATCTTTCTTTCTGTCTCTTTCTTTCTTTCTTCCTTCCTTTCTTTCTTTTTCTTTCTTCTTTTTTACTCTTTCTCTCCTTGATATCTCACTTCCTTTTTTCCTTCCTTCCTTCCTTTCTTTCTTTCTTTCTTTCTTTCTTTCTTTCTTTCTTTCTTTTCTTTCTTTCTTTCTTTCTTTCTTTCTTTCTTTCTTTCTTTCTTTCTTTCTTTCTTTCTTTCTTTCTTTCTATCTTTCTTCCTTCCTTCCTTTCTTTATTTCTTTCTTCTTTTTTGCTCTTTCTCTCCTTGATTTCTTGATTTCTTTCGTTCTTTCTTTCTTTTTTCCTTCATTTCTTCCTTCCTTCCTTCCTTCCTTTCTTTCTTTCATTCATTCTTTCT
The DNA here is from genome assembly GCF_027887165.1 of Monodelphis domestica. Lineage (NCBI taxonomy): Eukaryota > Metazoa > Chordata > Mammalia > Didelphimorphia > Didelphidae > Monodelphis > Monodelphis domestica. The sequence continues at coordinate 44,096,567 of NC_077235.1, read as the reverse complement.
TTTTTCTTCTTTTTTGCTCTTTCTCTTCTTGATAACTTCCTTCCTTTTTTCTTTCTTTCTTCTTCTCTCCTTTTTTCTTTTTATATTCTTTCTCTTGTCTCTCTCTCTTTCATTCTCTCTCTTCCTCTCTCCCTTTCTCATCATTCTTTTCTCTGTAGTCTTCTCTAAATCTATCTCCTTTTCTGTCTCCCCATCTCCCTCATTCTGTCTCTTATTCTTCCTTTCTTACTTTTTATTCCTTTCTTTTCCCTTCTTTCTTTAATTCCTTTCTTTCTTTCTTTTATTCTTTTGTTATTTATTTATTTCATTCTTCCTTTCTTTTCTCTCCTTTTTTCTTTTTTATATTCTCTCTTCTCTCTCTCTTCCTTTCTTAGTCTCTTTTATGTACTCCTTTCATTCTAGCGAATTTCTTCTTTCTTTTTTACTCTTTCTCTCCTTGATACCTTCCTTCCTTTTTTCCTTCCTTCCTTCCTTCCTTCCTTCCTTCCTTCCTTCCTTCCTTCCTTCCTTTCTATTTTCTTCCTTCCTTTCTTTCTATCTTCCTTCCTTCCTTCCTTCTTCCTTCTTTCTTTCTTTCTTTCTTTCTTTCTTTCTTTCTTTCTTTCTTTCTTTCCTTTCTTTCTTTCTTTCTTTCTTTCTTTCTTTCTTTCTTCCTTCCTTTGTTTCTTTCTTTCTTTCTTTCTTCTCCTTCCTTTGTTTCTTTCTTTCTTTCATTCATTCTTTCTTTTTTCTTCTTTTTTGCTCTTTCTCTTCTTGATAACTTCCTTCCTTTTTTCTTTCTTTCCTTCTGTCTTTTCTCCCCTTTTTTCTTTTTATATTCTTTCTCTTTTCTCTCTCTCTTTCATTCTCTCTCTTCCTCTCTCCCTTTCTCATCATTCTTTTCTCTGTAGTCTTCTCTAAATCTATCTCCTTCTCTGTCTCCCCATCTCCCTCATTCTGTCTCTTATTCTTTCTTTCTTACTTTTTATTCCTTTCTTTTCCCTTCTTTCCTTCCTTCCTTCCTTTCTGTCTTTCTTTCTTTCCTTCTTTCCTTCTTTCCTTCTTTCCTTCTTCTCTTCTTTCTTCTTTCTTTCTTTCTTTCTTTTCTTTCTTTCTTTCTTTCTTTCTTTTCTTTCTTTCTTTCTTTCTTTCTTTCTTTCTTTCTTTCTTTCTTTCTTTCTTTCTCTTTCTTTCTTTCTTCCTTTTGCTTTCTTTCTTTCTTTTTCTTTGTTTCCTTCTCTATCTCCTCTTTCTCTCCCCACCTTTCCCTCTATCTCTGTCTCTGTGTCTCTCTCTTATTTCTTCCTTCTTTTCTCTACCTATCTTTCTTCCTCCTCCTTCTCTTTCTTGCTTCCTTCCTTTCTTTCTCTCTCTTTCTCTCCTCTATCTCCTTCTCTCTCTCCATCTCTCTCTCTCTTTCATTCTCTCTCTTCCTCTCTCCCTTTCTCGTCATTCCTTTCTCGGTATTCTTCTCTAAATCTATCTCCTTCTCTGTCTCCCCATCTCCCTCATTCTGTCTCTTATTCTTTCTTTCTTACTGTTTATTCCTTCCTTTTCCCTTCTTTCCTTCCTTCCTGCCTTTCTTTCTTTCTCTCAATTTCCTTCTCTATCTCTTTCTCTCTCTCACCAACTCCCTCTGTCTCTCTCTCTTTCTATATTTTTTCTCCCTCATTTTTTTCTTTTATTATATTCTCTTCTTTCTCACTTCTCTCTCTCTCTCTCTCTCTCTCTCTCTCTCTCTCTCTCTCTCTCTCTCTCTCTCTCTCTCCTCTCTCTCTCTCTCTCTCTCTCTCTCTCTCTGTCTCTCTCTCTCTGTCTCTCTCTCCCTCTATTTTTTTTTTGTCACTTTCATGTCCTTCTTACTCTCTGTCTCATTTCTTCTTTCTTTTTTCCTTCCTTTGTCTCTCTCTCTGTCTGACTCAGTCTCTCTCTTCTTCCCCTTCACTCTCTGGGTGTCTCTGTTTCTCTGTCTTTGTCTCTCAGTCTCTCTCTCTAATTTTCTCTTTCTCTTGGTCTCTTTTTTTCTCTGTGTCTCTATGTTCTCTCTGTCTTCTTCCGCCCTTTTGTTCTTTCATCCTTCCTTTATCTCTCATTGTCTCCACTGCCTCCTTCTCTCACTCTCTCTCCAGCTTACTCTCTTTATCTCTTGGTCCCTCTGTCTCTTGCTCTGCATCTCTCTTTCATCCTTTCCACCACGATCTCTTTTTCCTTCCTTCCTTTCTCTTTCTCTGTCTCCTTCACTAGCAACTCTCTCTATCTCCTTCTCTCTCTCCCCCATCTCCGTCTGTCTCTCTGTGTCTCTCATTCTTCATTTCTTTTATGTCTCTTTCTTTCACTATTTTTTCTTCTTTTTTCTTTCTCTATATTTTCATCTTTCTTTCCTTCTTTCCTTCTTTCTCTCTCTTTCTTTCTCTCTCTTTTTCTTTCTTCTCTTTTTTATTCTTTCTCTCCTTGATAGCTCCCTTCGTTTTTTCCTTCCTTCCTTCCTTCCTTCCTTCCTTCCTTCCTTTCTCTCTTTCTTTCCTCTCTTTCTTTCTTTCTTTCTTCTTTTTTTTTCTTTCTTTCTTTCTTTCTTTCTTTCTTTCTTTCTTTCTTTTCTTTCTTTCTTTCTTTCTTTCTTCTTTCTTTCTTTCTTCTTTCTTTCTTTCTTCTTCTTCCTTCCTTCCTTTCTATCTTTCTTTCTTTCTTTCTTCCTTCCTTCTTTTTTCTTCTTTTTTGCTCTTTCTCTTCTTGATAACTTCCTTCCTTTTTTCTTTCTTTCTT